>NC_140578.1:48702216-48761892 GCF_057381845.1 Rhamphochromis longiceps
AGATTCAACCCTGCTTGGGGAGTCCTATTTCTCTGTTTGTCTCAACCCTACTTGGGGAGCTTTTCTTTCATGTGCTTTCTTCTTAGCTTCTCTGTACTTTTTTCTTAGTTTCTCTATTTTTCTTCTCTGTGTACCCTTTGTGACTCTCTTGTCATCTATTCCATTTTTCCTTTCTATTCTCTTGTTTTTATTTATGGCACCCCCTATTCCTTAGTCCACTCTTTCTTTCATCTTTATATTTCTGGCACCCCCATCTTTAGTAACCACTCTATTTAGGCTTCTTTTTCTGTTTTTCTGTTTTTCCATTTTTTAGGCTTTTTTCTGTTTTTCTGGGGGGTGGGGGGGAGGGAGGGGGGATAGGTTAGGATTAGGGTAGGAGATATGGGCAGGGGCATCACCCACTCCACCGGGACCTGGCTGGTTAGGGTGTGGAAAAGGAAACAGGGTCCCAGCAATTGCTGGTCCCCTGTTGGTGCACTCTCACTCGACTGGAGTGGGCATTGATGCCCCCTGATCAAAAAATTACCCATCTTGGGTTATAGTTGCTAGCTGTTTATGATTGAGCCCGGTCGCGACGTTTCGGCGTTGTTTCGCCTTCATCAGGCTGGGCTCAATGATGTAGGGACTGTCTTGTCCTCTATTTATATGTTTCCCTTAACTTAGGTTTTCTTTGTGACTTTCTTGTCTTCTATTTCTCTGTTTCTTCTTACTTAGGTTTTTTTCTGCATTTTCCTTAGCTTTTTCTGTGCTTTTCTGTTTTTCTCAACCCTGCTTGGGGAGTCCTATTTCTCTGTTTGTCTCAACCCTACTTGGGGAGCTTTTCTTTCATGTGCTTTCTTCTTAGCTTTCTCTGTACTTTTTTCTTAGTTTTTCTCTATTTTTCTTCTCTGTGTACCCTTTGTGACTCTCTTGTCATCTATTTCCATTTTTCCTTTCTATTCTCTTGTTTTTATTTATGGCACCCCCTATTCCTTAGTCCACTCTTTCTTTCATCTTTATATTTCTGGCACCCCCATCTTTAGTAACCACTCTATTTAGGCTTCTTTTTCTGTTTTTCTGTTTTTCCATTTTTTAGGCTTTTTTTCTGTTTTTCTGGGGGGTGGGGGGGAGGGAGGGGGGATAGGTTAGGATTAGGGTAGGAGATATGGGCAGGGGCATCACCCACTCCACCGGGACCTGGCTGGTTAGGGTGTGGAAAAGGAAACAGGGTCCCAGCAATTGCTGGTCCCCTGTTGGTGCACTCTCACTCGACTGGAGTGGGCATTGATGCCCCCTGATCAAAAAATTACCCATCTTGGGTTATAGTTGCTAGCTGTTTATGATTGAGCCCGTCGCGACGTTTCGGCGTTGTTTCGCCTTCATCAGGCTGGGCTCAATGATGTAGGGACTGTCTTGTCCTCTATTTATATGTTTCCCTTAACTTAGGTTTTCTTTGTGACTTTCTTGTCTTCTATTTCTCTGTTTCTTCTTACTTAGGTTTTTTTCTGCATTTTCTTAGCTTTTTCTGTGCTTTTCTGTTTTTCTCAACCCTGCTTGGGGAGTCCTATTTCTCTGTTTGTCTCAACCCTACTTGGGGAGCTTTTCTTTCATGTGCTTTCTTCTTAGCTTTCTCTGTACTTTTTTCTTAGTTTTTCTCTATTTTTCTTCTCTGTGTACCCTTTGTGACTCTCTTGTCATCTATTTCCATTTTTCCTTTCTATTCTCTTGTTTTTATTTATGGCACCCCCTATTCCTTAGTCCACTCTTTCTTTCATCTTTATATTTCTGGCACCCCCATCTTTAGTAACCACTCTATTTAGGCTTCTTTTTCTGTTTTTCTGTTTTTCCATTTTTTAGGCTTTTTTTCTGTTTTTCTGGGGGGTGGGGGGGAGGGAGGGGGGATAGGTTAGGATTAGGGTAGGAGATATGGGCAGGGGCATCACCCACTCCACCGGGACCTGGCTGGTTAGGGTGTGGAAAAGGAAACAGGGTCCCAGCAATTGCTGGTCCCCTGTTGGTGCACTCTCACTCGACTGGAGTGGGCATTGATGCCCCCTGATCAAAAAATTACCCATCTTGGGTTATAGTTGCTAGCTGTTTATGATTGAGCCCGTCGCGACGTTTCGGCGTTGTTTCGCCTTCATCAGGCTGGGCTCAATGATGTAGGGACTGTCTTGTCCTCTATTTATATGTTTCCCTTAACTTAGGTTTTCTTTGTGACTTTCTTGTCTTCTATTTCTCTGTTTCTTCTTACTTAGGTTTTTTTCTGCATTTTCTTAGCTTTTTCTGTGCTTTTCTGTTTTTCTCAACCCTGCTTGGGGAGTCCTATTTCTCTGTTTGTCTCAACCCTACTTGGGGAGCTTTTCTTTCATGTGCTTTCTTCTTAGCTTTCTCTGTACTTTTTTCTTAGTTTTTCTCTATTTTTCTTCTCTGTGTACCCTTTGTGACTCTCTTGTCATCTATTTCCATTTTTCCTTTCTATTCTCTTGTTTTTATTTATGGCACCCCCTATTCCTTAGTCCACTCTTTCTTTCATCTTTATATTTCTGGCACCCCCATCTTTAGTAACCACTCTATTTAGGCTTCTTTTTCTGTTTTTCTGTTTTTCCATTTTTTAGGCTTTTTTTCTGTTTTTCTGGGGGGTGGGGGGGAGGGAGGGGGGATAGGTTAGGATTAGGGTAGGAGATATGGGCAGGGGCATCACCCACTCCACCGGGACCTGGCTGGTTAGGGTGTGGAAAAGGAAACAGGGTCCCAGCAATTGCTGGTCCCCTGTTGGTGCACTCTCACTCGACTGGAGTGGGCATTGATGCCCCCTGATCAAAAAATTACCCATCTTGGGTTATAGTTGCTAGCTGTTTATGATTGAGCCCGTCGCGACGTTTCGGCGTTGTTTCGCCTTCATCAGGCTGGGCTCAATGATGTAGGGACTGTCTTGTCCTCTATTTATATGTTTCCCTTAACTTAGGTTTTCTTTGTGACTTTCTTGTCTTCTATTTCTCTGTTTCTTCTTACTTAGGTTTTTTTCTGCATTTTCTTAGCTTTTTCTGTGCTTTTCTGTTTTTCTCAACCCTGCTTGGGGAGTCCTATTTCTCTGTTTGTCTCAACCCTACTTGGGGAGCTTTTCTTTCATGTGCTTTCTTCTTAGCTTTCTCTGTACTTTTTTCTTAGTTTTTCTCTATTTTTCTTCTCTGTGTACCCTTTGTGACTCTCTTGTCATCTATTTCCATTTTTCCTTTCTATTCTCTTGTTTTTATTTATGGCACCCCCTATTCCTTAGTCCACTCTTTCTTTCATCTTTATATTTCTGGCACCCCCATCTTTAGTAACCACTCTATTTAGGCTTCTTTTTCTGTTTTTCTGTTTTTCCATTTTTTAGGCTTTTTTTCTGTTTTTCTGGGGGGTGGGGGGGAGGGAGGGGGGATAGGTTAGGATTAGGGTAGGAGATATGGGCAGGGGCATCACCCACTCCACCGGGACCTGGCTGGTTAGGGTGTGGAAAAGGAAACAGGGTCCCAGCAATTGCTGGTCCCCTGTTGGTGCACTCTCACTCGACTGGAGTGGGCATTGATGCCCCCTGATCAAAAAATTACCCATCTTGGGTTATAGTTGCTAGCTGTTTATGATTGAGCCCGTCGCGACGTTTCGGCGTTGTTTCGCCTTCATCAGGCTGGGCTCAATGATGTAGGGACTGTCTTGTCCTCTATTTATATGTTTCCCTTAACTTAGGTTTTCTTTGTGACTTTCTTGTCTTCTATTTCTCTGTTTCTTCTTACTTAGGTTTTTTTCTGCATTTTCTTAGCTTTTTCTGTGCTTTTCTGTTTTTCTCAACCCTGCTTGGGGAGTCCTATTTCTCTGTTTGTCTCAACCCTACTTGGGGAGCTTTTCTTTCATGTGCTTTCTTCTTAGCTTTCTCTGTACTTTTTTCTTAGTTTTTCTCTATTTTTCTTCTCTGTGTACCCTTTGTGACTCTCTTGTCATCTATTTCCATTTTTCCTTTCTATTCTCTTGTTTTTATTTATGGCACCCCCTATTCCTTAGTCCACTCTTTCTTTCATCTTTATATTTCTGGCACCCCCATCTTTAGTAACCACTCTATTTAGGCTTCTTTTTCTGTTTTTCTGTTTTTCCATTTTTTAGGCTTTTTTTCTGTTTTTCTGGGGGGTGGGGGGGAGGGAGGGGGGATAGGTTAGGATTAGGGTAGGAGATATGGGCAGGGGCATCACCCACTCCACCGGGACCTGGCTGGTTAGGGTGTGGAAAAGGAAACAGGGTCCCAGCAATTGCTGGTCCCCTGTTGGTGCACTCTCACTCGACTGGAGTGGGCATTGATGCCCCCTGATCAAAAAATTACCCATCTTGGGTTATAGTTGCTAGCTGTTTATGATTGAGCCCGTCGCGACGTTTCGGCGTTGTTTCGCCTTCATCAGGCTGGGCTCAATGATGTAGGGACTGTCTTGTCCTCTATTTATATGTTTCCCTTAACTTAGGTTTTCTTTGTGACTTTCTTGTCTTCTATTTCTCTGTTTCTTCTTACTTAGGTTTTTTTCTGCATTTTCTTAGCTTTTTCTGTGCTTTTCTGTTTTTCTCAACCCTGCTTGGGGAGTCCTATTTCTCTGTTTGTCTCAACCCTACTTGGGGAGCTTTTCTTTCATGTGCTTTCTTCTTAGCTTTCTCTGTACTTTTTTCTTAGTTTTTCTCTATTTTTCTTCTCTGTGTACCCTTTGTGACTCTCTTGTCATCTATTTCCATTTTTCCTTTCTATTCTCTTGTTTTTATTTATGGCACCCCCTATTCCTTAGTCCACTCTTTCTTTCATCTTTATATTTCTGGCACCCCCATCTTTAGTAACCACTCTATTTAGGCTTCTTTTTCTGTTTTTCTGTTTTTCCATTTTTTAGGCTTTTTTTCTGTTTTTCTGGGGGGTGGGGGGGAGGGAGGGGGGATAGGTTAGGATTAGGGTAGGAGATATGGGCAGGGGCATCACCCACTCCACCGGGACCTGGCTGGTTAGGGTGTGGAAAAGGAAACAGGGTCCCAGCAATTGCTGGTCCCCTGTTGGTGCACTCTCACTCGACTGGAGTGGGCATTGATGCCCCCTGATCAAAAAATTACCCATCTTGGGTTATAGTTGCTAGCTGTTTATGATTGAGCCCGTCGCGACGTTTCGGCGTTGTTTCGCCTTCATCAGGCTGGGCTCAATGATGTAGGGACTGTCTTGTCCTCTATTTATATGTTTCCCTTAACTTAGGTTTTCTTTGTGACTTTCTTGTCTTCTATTTCTCTGTTTCTTCTTACTTAGGTTTTTTTCTGCATTTTCTTAGCTTTTTCTGTGCTTTTCTGTTTTTCTCAACCCTGCTTGGGGAGTCCTATTTCTCTGTTTGTCTCAACCCTACTTGGGGAGCTTTTCTTTCATGTGCTTTCTTCTTAGCTTTCTCTGTACTTTTTTCTTAGTTTTTCTCTATTTTTCTTCTCTGTGTACCCTTTGTGACTCTCTTGTCATCTATTTCCATTTTTCCTTTCTATTCTCTTGTTTTTATTTATGGCACCCCCTATTCCTTAGTCCACTCTTTCTTTCATCTTTATATTTCTGGCACCCCCATCTTTAGTAACCACTCTATTTAGGCTTCTTTTTCTGTTTTTCTGTTTTTCCATTTTTTAGGCTTTTTTTCTGTTTTTCTGGGGGGTGGGGGGGAGGGAGGGGGGATAGGTTAGGATTAGGGTAGGAGATATGGGCAGGGGCATCACCCACTCCACCGGGACCTGGCTGGTTAGGGTGTGGAAAAGGAAACAGGGTCCCAGCAATTGCTGGTCCCCTGTTGGTGCACTCTCACTCGACTGGAGTGGGCATTGATGCCCCCTGATCAAAAAATTACCCATCTTGGGTTATAGTTGCTAGCTGTTTATGATTGAGCCCGTCGCGACGTTTCGGCGTTGTTTCGCCTTCATCAGGCTGGGCTCAATGATGTAGGGACTGTCTTGTCCTCTATTTATATGTTTCCCTTAACTTAGGTTTTCTTTGTGACTTTCTTGTCTTCTATTTCTCTGTTTCTTCTTACTTAGGTTTTTTTCTGCATTTTCTTAGCTTTTTCTGTGCTTTTCTGTTTTTCTCAACCCTGCTTGGGGAGTCCTATTTCTCTGTTTGTCTCAACCCTACTTGGGGAGCTTTTCTTTCATGTGCTTTCTTCTTAGCTTTCTCTGTACTTTTTTCTTAGTTTTTCTCTATTTTTCTTCTCTGTGTACCCTTTGTGACTCTCTTGTCATCTATTTCCATTTTTCCTTTCTATTCTCTTGTTTTTATTTATGGCACCCCCTATTCCTTAGTCCACTCTTTCTTTCATCTTTATATTTCTGGCACCCCCATCTTTAGTAACCACTCTATTTAGGCTTCTTTTTCTGTTTTTCTGTTTTTCCATTTTTTAGGCTTTTTTTCTGTTTTTCTGGGGGGTGGGGGGGAGGGAGGGGGGATAGGTTAGGATTAGGGTAGGAGATATGGGCAGGGGCATCACCCACTCCACCGGGACCTGGCTGGTTAGGGTGTGGAAAAGGAAACAGGGTCCCAGCAATTGCTGGTCCCCTGTTGGTGCACTCTCACTCGACTGGAGTGGGCATTGATGCCCCCTGATCAAAAAATTACCCATCTTGGGTTATAGTTGCTAGCTGTTTATGATTGAGCCCGTCGCGACGTTTCGGCGTTGTTTCGCCTTCATCAGGCTGGGCTCAATGATGTAGGGACTGTCTTGTCCTCTATTTATATGTTTCCCTTAACTTAGGTTTTCTTTGTGACTTTCTTGTCTTCTATTTCTCTGTTTCTTCTTACTTAGGTTTTTTTCTGCATTTTCTTAGCTTTTTCTGTGCTTTTCTGTTTTTCTCAACCCTGCTTGGGGAGTCCTATTTCTCTGTTTGTCTCAACCCTACTTGGGGAGCTTTTCTTTCATGTGCTTTCTTCTTAGCTTTCTCTGTACTTTTTCTAGTTTTTCTCTATTTTTCTTCTCTGTGTACCCTTTGTGACTCTCTTGTCATCTATTTCCATTTTTCCTTTCTATTCTCTTGTTTTTATTTATGGCACCCCCTATTCCTTAGTCCACTCTTTCTTTCATCTTTATATTTCTGGCACCCCCATCTTTAGTAACCACTCTATTTAGGCTTCTTTTTCTGTTTTTCTGTTTTTCCATTTTTTAGGCTTTTTTTCTGTTTTTCTGGGGGGTGGGGGGGAGGGAGGGGGGATAGGTTAGGATTAGGGTAGGAGATATGGGCAGGGGCATCACCCACTCCACCGGGACCTGGCTGGTTAGGGTGTGGAAAAGGAAACAGGGTCCCAGCAATTGCTGGTCCCCTGTTGGTGCACTCTCACTCGACTGGAGTGGGCATTGATGCCCCCTGATCAAAAAATTACCCATCTTGGGTTATAGTTGCTAGCTGTTTATGATTGAGCCCGTCGCGACGTTTCGGCGTTGTTTCGCCTTCATCAGGCTGGGCTCAATGATGTAGGGACTGTCTTGTCCTCTATTTATATGTTTCCCTTAACTTAGGTTTTCTTTGTGACTTTCTTGTCTTCTATTTCTCTGTTTCTTCTTACTTAGGTTTTTTTCTGCATTTTCTTAGCTTTTTCTGTGCTTTTCTGTTTTTCTCAACCCTGCTTGGGGAGTCCTATTTCTCTGTTTGTCTCAACCCTACTTGGGGAGCTTTTCTTTCATGTGCTTTCTTCTTAGCTTTCTCTGTACTTTTTTCTTAGTTTTTCTCTATTTTTCTTCTCTGTGTACCCTTTGTGACTCTCTTGTCATCTATTTCCATTTTTCCTTTCTATTCTCTTGTTTTTATTTATGGCACCCCCTATTCCTTAGTCCACTCTTTCTTTCATCTTTATATTTCTGGCACCCCCATCTTTAGTAACCACTCTATTTAGGCTTCTTTTTCTGTTTTTCTGTTTTTCCATTTTTTAGGCTTTTTTTCTGTTTTTCTGGGGGGTGGGGGGGAGGGAGGGGGGATAGGTTAGGATTAGGGTAGGAGATATGGGCAGGGGCATCACCCACTCCACCGGGACCTGGCTGGTTAGGGTGTGGAAAAGGAAACAGGGTCCCAGCAATTGCTGGTCCCCTGTTGGTGCACTCTCACTCGACTGGAGTGGGCATTGATGCCCCCTGATCAAAAAATTACCCATCTTGGGTTATAGTTGCTAGCTGTTTATGATTGAGCCCGTCGCGACGTTTCGGCGTTGTTTCGCCTTCATCAGGCTGGGCTCAATGATGTAGGGACTGTCTTGTCCTCTATTTATATGTTTCCCTTAACTTAGGTTTTCTTTGTGACTTTCTTGTCTTCTATTTCTCTGTTTCTTCTTACTTAGGTTTTTTTCTGCATTTTCTTAGCTTTTTCTGTGCTTTTCTGTTTTTCTCAACCCTGCTTGGGGAGTCCTATTTCTCTGTTTGTCTCAACCCTACTTGGGGAGCTTTTCTTTCATGTGCTTTCTTCTTAGCTTTCTCTGTACTTTTTTCTTAGTTTTTCTCTATTTTTCTTCTCTGTGTACCCTTTGTGACTCTCTTGTCATCTATTTCCATTTTTCCTTTCTATTCTCTTGTTTTTATTTATGGCACCCCCTATTCCTTAGTCCACTCTTTCTTTCATCTTTATATTTCTGGCACCCCCATCTTTAGTAACCACTCTATTTAGGCTTCTTTTTCTGTTTTTCTGTTTTTCCATTTTTTAGGCTTTTTTTCTGTTTTTCTGGGGGGTGGGGGGGAGGGAGGGGGGATAGGTTAGGATTAGGGTAGGAGATATGGGCAGGGGCATCACCCACTCCACCGACCTGGCTGGTTAGGGTGTGGAAAAGGAAACAGGGTCCCAGCAATTGCTGGTCCCCTGTTGGTGCACTCTCACTCGACTGGAGTGGGCATTGATGCCCCCTGATCAAAAAATTACCCATCTTGGGTTATAGTTGCTAGCTGTTTATGATTGAGCCCGTCGCGACGTTTCGGCGTTGTTTCGCCTTCATCAGGCTGGGCTCAATGATGTAGGGACTGTCTTGTCCTCTATTTATATGTTTCCCTTAACTTAGGTTTTCTTTGTGACTTTCTTGTCTTCTATTTCTCTGTTTCTTCTTACTTAGGTTTTTTTCTGCATTTTCTTAGCTTTTTCTGTGCTTTTCTGTTTTTCTCAACCCTGCTTGGGGAGTCCTATTTCTCTGTTTGTCTCAACCCTACTTGGGGAGCTTTTCTTTCATGTGCTTTCTTCTTAGCTTTCTCTGTACTTTTTTCTTAGTTTTTCTCTATTTTTCTTCTCTGTGTACCCTTTGTGACTCTCTTGTCATCTATTTCCATTTTTCCTTTCTATTCTCTTGTTTTTATTTATGGCACCCCCTATTCCTTAGTCCACTCTTTCTTTCATCTTTATATTTCTGGCACCCCCATCTTTAGTAACCACTCTATTTAGGCTTCTTTTTCTGTTTTTCTGTTTTTCCATTTTTTAGGCTTTTTTTCTGTTTTTCTGGGGGGTGGGGGGGGAGGGAGGGGGGATAGGTTAGGATTAGGGTAGGAGATATGGGCAGGGGCATCACCCACTCCACCGGGACCTGGCTGGTTAGGGTGTGGAAAAGGAAACAGGGTCCCAGCAATTGCTGGTCCCCTGTTGGTGCACTCTCACTCGACTGGAGTGGGCATTGATGCCCCCTGATCAAAAAATTACCCATCTTGGGTTATAGTTGCTAGCTGTTTATGATTGAGCCCGTCGCGACGTTTCGGCGTTGTTTCGCCTTCATCAGGCTGGGCTCAATGATGTAGGGACTGTCTTGTCCTCTATTTATATGTTTCCCTTAACTTAGGTTTTCTTTGTGACTTTCTTGTCTTCTATTTCTCTGTTTCTTCTTACTTAGGTTTTTTTCTGCATTTTCTTAGCTTTTTCTGTGCTTTTCTGTTTTTCTCAACCCTGCTTGGGGAGTCCTATTTCTCTGTTTGTCTCAACCCTACTTGGGGAGCTTTTCTTTCATGTGCTTTCTTCTTAGCTTTCTCTGTACTTTTTTCTTAGTTTTTCTCTATTTTTCTTCTCTGTGTACCCTTTGTGACTCTCTTGTCATCTATTTCCATTTTTCCTTTCTATTCTCTTGTTTTTATTTATGGCACCCCCTATTCCTTAGTCCACTCTTTCTTTCATCTTTATATTTCTGGCACCCCCATCTTTAGTAACCACTCTATTTAGGCTTCTTTTTCTGTTTTTCTGTTTTTCCATTTTTTAGGCTTTTTTTCTGTTTTTCTGGGGGGTGGGGGGGAGGGAGGGGGGATAGGTTAGGATTAGGGTAGGAGATATGGGCAGGGGCATCACCCACTCCACCGGGACCTGGCTGGTTAGGGTGTGGAAAAGGAAACAGGGTCCCAGCAATTGCTGGTCCCCTGTTGGTGCACTCTCACTCGACTGGAGTGGGCATTGATGCCCCCTGATCAAAAAATTACCCATCTTGGGTTATAGTTGCTAGCTGTTTATGATTGAGCCCGTCGCGACGTTTCGGCGTTGTTTCGCCTTCATCAGGCTGGGCTCAATGATGTAGGGACTGTCTTGTCCTCTATTTATATGTTTCCCTTAACTTAGGTTTTCTTTGTGACTTTCTTGTCTTCTATTTCTCTGTTTCTTCTTACTTAGGTTTTTTTCTGCATTTTCTTAGCTTTTTCTGTGCTTTTCTGTTTTTCTCAACCCTGCTTGGGGAGTCCTATTTCTCTGTTTGTCTCAACCCTACTTGGGGAGCTTTTCTTTCATGTGCTTTCTTCTTAGCTTTCTCTGTACTTTTTTCTTAGTTTTTCTCTATTTTTCTTCTCTGTGTACCCTTTGTGACTCTCTTGTCATCTATTTCCATTTTTCCTTTCTATTCTCTTGTTTTTATTTATGGCACCCCCTATTCCTTAGTCCACTCTTTCTTTCATCTTTATATTTCTGGCACCCCCATCTTTAGTAACCACTCTATTTAGGCTTCTTTTTCTGTTTTTCTGTTTTTCCATTTTTTAGGCTTTTTTTCTGTTTTTCTGGGGGGTGGGGGGGAGGGAGGGGGGATAGGTTAGGATTAGGGTAGGAGATATGGGCAGGGGCATCACCCACTCCACCGGGACCTGGCTGGTTAGGGTGTGGAAAAGGAAACAGGGTCCCAGCAATTGCTGGTCCCCTGTTGGTGCACTCTCACTCGACTGGAGTGGGCATTGATGCCCCCTGATCAAAAAATTACCCATCTTGGGTTATAGTTGCTAGCTGTTTATGATTGAGCCCGTCGCGACGTTTCGGCGTTGTTTCGCCTTCATCAGGCTGGGCTCAATGATGTAGGGACTGTCTTGTCCTCTATTTATATGTTTCCCTTAACTTAGGTTTTCTTTGTGACTTTCTTGTCTTCTATTTCTCTGTTTCTTCTTACTTAGGTTTTTTTCTGCATTTTCTTAGCTTTTTCTGTGCTTTTCTGTTTTTCTCAACCCTGCTTGGGGAGTCCTATTTCTCTGTTTGTCTCAACCCTACTTGGGGAGCTTTTCTTTCATGTGCTTTCTTCTTAGCTTTCTCTGTACTTTTTTCTTAGTTTTTCTCTATTTTTCTTCTCTGTGTACCCTTTGTGACTCTCTTGTCATCTATTTCCATTTTTCCTTTCTATTCTCTTGTTTTTATTTATGGCACCCCCTATTCCTTAGTCCACTCTTTCTTTCATCTTTATATTTCTGGCACCCCCATCTTTAGTAACCACTCTATTTAGGCTTCTTTTTCTGTTTTTCTGTTTTTCCATTTTTTAGGCTTTTTTTCTGTTTTTCTGGGGGGTGGGGGGGAGGGAGGGGGGATAGGTTAGGATTAGGGTAGGAGATATGGGCAGGGGCATCACCCACTCCACCGGGACCTGGCTGGTTAGGGTGTGGAAAAGGAAACAGGGTCCCAGCAATTGCTGGTCCCCTGTTGGTGCACTCTCACTCGACTGGAGTGGGCATTGATGCCCCCTGATCAAAAAATTACCCATCTTGGGTTATAGTTGCTAGCTGTTTATGATTGAGCCCGTCGCGACGTTTCGGCGTTGTTTCGCCTTCATCAGGCTGGGCTCAATGATGTAGGGACTGTCTTGTCCTCTATTTATATGTTTCCCTTAACTTAGGTTTTCTTTGTGACTTTCTTGTCTTCTATTTCTCTGTTTCTTCTTACTTAGGTTTTTTTCTGCATTTTCTTAGCTTTTTCTGTGCTTTTCTGTTTTTCTCAACCCTGCTTGGGGAGTCCTATTTCTCTGTTTGTCTCAACCCTACTTGGGGAGCTTTTCTTTCATGTGCTTTCTTCTTAGCTTTCTCTGTACTTTTTTCTTAGTTTTTCTCTATTTTTCTTCTCTGTGTACCCTTTGTGACTCTCTTGTCATCTATTTCCATTTTTCCTTTCTATTCTCTTGTTTTTATTTATGGCACCCCCTATTCCTTAGTCCACTCTTTCTTTCATCTTTATATTTCTGGCACCCCCATCTTTAGTAACCACTCTATTTAGGCTTCTTTTTCTGTTTTTCTGTTTTTCCATTTTTTAGGCTTTTTTTCTGTTTTTCTGGGGGGTGGGGGGGAGGGAGGGGGGATAGGTTAGGATTAGGGTAGGAGATATGGGCAGGGGCATCACCCACTCCACCGGGACCTGGCTGGTTAGGGTGTGGAAAAGGAAACAGGGTCCCAGCAATTGCTGGTCCCCTGTTGGTGCACTCTCACTCGACTGGAGTGGGCATTGATGCCCCCTGATCAAAAAATTACCCATCTTGGGTTATAGTTGCTAGCTGTTTATGATTGAGCCCGTCGCGACGTTTCGGCGTTGTTTCGCCTTCATCAGGCTGGGCTCAATGATGTAGGGACTGTCTTGTCCTCTATTTATATGTTTCCCTTAACTTAGGTTTTCTTTGTGACTTTCTTGTCTTCTATTTCTCTGTTTCTTCTTACTTAGGTTTTTTTCTGCATTTTCTTAGCTTTTTCTGTGCTTTTCTGTTTTTCTCAACCCTGCTTGGGGAGTCCTATTTCTCTGTTTGTCTCAACCCTACTTGGGGAGCTTTTCTTTCATGTGCTTTCTTCTTAGCTTTCTCTGTACTTTTTTCTTAGTTTTTCTCTATTTTTCTTCTCTGTGTACCCTTTGTGACTCTCTTGTCATCTATTTCCATTTTTCCTTTCTATTCTCTTGTTTTTATTTATGGCACCCCCTATTCCTTAGTCCACTCTTTCTTTCATCTTTATATTTCTGGCACCCCCATCTTTAGTAACCACTCTATTTAGGCTTCTTTTTCTGTTTTTCTGTTTTTCCATTTTTAGGCTTTTTTTCTGTTTTTCTGGGGGGTGGGGGGGAGGGAGGGGGGATAGGTTAGGATTAGGGTAGGAGATATGGGCAGGGGCATCACCCACTCCACCGGGACCTGGCTGGTTAGGGTGTGGAAAAGGAAACAGGGTCCCAGCAATTGCTGGTCCCCTGTTGGTGCACTCTCACTCGACTGGAGTGGGCATTGATGCCCCCTGATCAAAAAATTACCCATCTTGGGTTATAGTTGCTAGCTGTTTATGATTGAGCCCGTCGCGACGTTTCGGCGTTGTTTCGCCTTCATCAGGCTGGGCTCAATGATGTAGGGACTGTCTTGTCCTCTATTTATATGTTTCCCTTAACTTAGGTTTTCTTTGTGACTTTCTTGTCTTCTATTTCTCTGTTTCTTCTTACTTAGGTTTTTTTCTGCATTTTCTTAGCTTTTTCTGTGCTTTTCTGTTTTTCTCAACCCTGCTTGGGGAGTCCTATTTCTCTGTTTGTCTCAACCCTACTTGGGGAGCTTTTCTTTCATGTGCTTTCTTCTTAGCTTTCTCTGTACTTTTTTCTTAGTTTTTCTCTATTTTTCTTCTCTGTGTACCCTTTGTGACTCTCTTGTCATCTATTTCCATTTTTCCTTTCTATTCTCTTGTTTTTATTTATGGCACCCCCCTATTCCTTAGTCCACTCTTTCTTTCATCTTTATATTTCTGGCACCCCCATCTTTAGTAACCACTCTATTTAGGCTTCTTTTTCTGTTTTTCTGTTTTTCCATTTTTTAGGCTTTTTTTCTGTTTTTCTGGGGGGTGGGGGGGAGGGAGGGGGGATAGGTTAGGATTAGGGTAGGAGATATGGGCAGGGGCATCACCCACTCCACCGGGACCTGGCTGGTTAGGGTGTGGAAAAGGAAACAGGGTCCCAGCAATTGCTGGTCCCCTGTTGCCCTGTTGGTGCACTCTCACTCGACTGAGTGGGCATTGATGCCCCTGATCAAAAAATTACCCATCTTGGGTTATAGTTGCTAGCTGTTTATGATTGAGCCCGTCGCGACGTTTCGGCGTTGTTTCGCCTTCATCAGGCTGGGCTCAATGATGTAGGGACTGTCTTGTCCTCTATTTATATGTTTCCTTAACTTAGGTTTTCTTTGTGACTTTCTTGTCTTCTATTTCTCTGTTTCTTCTTACTTAGGTTTTTTTCTGCATTTTCTTAGCTTTTTCTGTGCTTTTCTGTTTTTCTCAACCCTGCTTGGGGAGTCCTATTTCTCTGTTTGTCTCAACCCTACTTGGGGAGCTTTTCTTTCATGTGCTTTCTTCTTAGCTTTCTCTGTACTTTTTTCTTAGTTTTTCTCTATTTTTCTTCTCTGTGTACCCTTTGTGACTCTCTTGTCATCTATTTCCATTTTTCCTTTCTATTCTCTTGTTTTATTTATGGCACCCCCTATTCCTTAGTCCACTCTTTCTTTCATCTTTATATTTCTGGCACCCCCATCTTTAGTAACCACTCTATTTAGGCTTCTTTTCTGTTTTTCTGTTTTTCCATTTTTTAGGCTTTTTTCTGTTTTTCTGGGGGGTGGGGGGAGGGAGGGGGGATAGGTTAGGATTAGGGTAGGAGATATGGGCAGGGGCATCACCCACTCCACCGGGACCTGGCTGGTTAGGGTGTGGAAAAGGAAACAGGGTCCCAGCAATTGCTGGTCCCCTGTTGGTGCACTCTCACTCGACTGGAGTGGGCATTGATGCCCCCTGATCAAAAAATTACCCATCTTGGGTTATAGTTGCTAGCTGTTTATGATTGAGCCCGTCGCGACGTTTCGGCGTTGTTTCGCCTTCATCAGGCTGGGCTCAATGATGTAGGGACTGTCTTGTCCTCTATTTATATGTTTCCCTTAACTTAGGTTTTCTTTGTGACTTTCTTGTCTTCTATTTCTCTGTTTCTTCTTACTTAGGTTTTTTTCTGCATTTTCTTAGCTTTTTCTGTGCTTTTCTGTTTTTCTCAACCCTGCTTGGGGAGTCCTATTTCTCTGTTTGTCTCAACCCTACTTGGGGAGCTTTTCTTTCATGTGCTTTCTTCTTAGCTTTCTCTGTACTTTTTTCTTAGTTTTTCTCTATTTTTCTTCTCTGTGTACCCTTTGTGACTCTCTTGTCATCTATTTCCATTTTTCCTTTCTATTCTCTTGTTTTTATTTATGGCACCCCCTATTCCTTAGTCCACTCTTTCTTTCATCTTTATATTTCTGGCACCCCCATCTTTAGTAACCACTCTATTTAGGCTTCTTTTTCTGTTTTTCTGTTTTTCCATTTTTTAGGCTTTTTTTCTGTTTTTCTGGGGGGTGGGGGGGAGGGAGGGGGGATAGGTTAGGATTAGGGTAGGAGATATGGGCAGGGGCATCACCCACTCCACCGGGACCTGGCTGGTTAGGGTGTGGAAAAGGGGAAGGAAACAGGGTCCCAGCAATTGCTGGTCCCCTGTTGGTGCACTCTCACTCGACTGGAGTGGGCATTGATGCCCCCTGATCAAAAAATTACCCATCTTGGGTTATAGTTGCTAGCTGTTTATGATTTGAGCCCGTCGCGACGTTTCGGCGTTGTTTCGCCTTCATCAGGCTGGGCTCAATGATGTAGGGACTGTCTTGTCCTCTATTTATATGTTTCCCTTAACTTAGGTTTTCTTTGTGACTTTCTTGTCTTCTATTTCTCTGTTTCTTCTTCCTTAGGTTTTTTTCTGCATTTTCTTAGCTTTTTCTGTGCTTTTCTGTTTTTCTCAACCCTGCTTGGGGAGTCCTATTTCTCTGTTTGTCTCAACCCTACTTGGGGAGCTTTTCTTTCATGTGCTTTCTTCTTAGCTTTCTCTGTACTTTTTTCTCTTAGTTTTTCTCTATTTTTCTTCTCTGTGTACCCTTTGTGACTCTCTTGTCATCTATTTCCATTTTTCCTTTTTATTCTCTTGTTCTTATTCATGGCACCCCCTATTCCTTAGTCCACTCTTTCTTTCATCTTTATATTTCTGGCACCCCCATCTTTAGTAACCACTCTATTTAGCTTCTTTTTCTGTTTTTCTGTTTTTCCATTTTTTAGGCTTTTTTTCTGTTTTTCTGGGGGGTGGGGGGGAGGGGAGGGGGTAGTAGGTTAGATTAGGGTAGGAGATATGGGCAGGGGCATCACCCACTCCACCGGGACCTGGCTGGTTAGGGTGTGGAAAAGGAAACAGGGTCCCAGCAATTGCTGGTCCCCTGTTGGTGCACTCTCACTCGACTGGAGTGGGCATTGATGCCCCCTGATCAAAAAATTACCCATCTTGGGTTATAGTTGCTAGCTGTTTATGATTGAGCCCGTCGCGACGTTTCGGCGTTGTTTCGCCTTCATCAGGCTGGGCTCAATGATGTAGGGACTGTCTTGTCCTCTATTTATATGTTTCCCTTAACTTAGGTTTTCTTTGTGACTTTCTTGTCTTCTATTTCTCTGTTTCTTCTTACTTAGGTTTTTTTCTGCATTTTCTTAGCTTTTTCTGTGCTTTTCTGTTTTTCTCAACCCTGCTTGGGGAGTTCTATTTCTCTGTTTGTCTCAACCCTACTTGGGGAGCTTTTCTTTCATGTGCTTTCTTCTTAGCTTTCTCTGTACTTTTTTCTTAGTTTTTCTCTATTTTTCTTCTCTGTGTACCCTTTGTGACTCTCTTGTCATCTATTTCCATTTTTCCTTTTTATTCTCTTGTTCTTATTCATGGCACCCCCTATTCCTTAGTCCACTCTTTCTTTCATCTTTATATTTCTGGCACCCCCATCTTTAGTAACCACTCTATTTAGGCTTCTTTTTCTGTTTTTCTGTTTTTCCATTTTTTAGGCTTTTTTTCTGTTTTTCTGGGGGGTGGGGGGGAGGGAGGGGGGATAGGTTAGGATTAGGGTAGGAGATATGGGCAGGGGCATCACCCACTCCACCGGGACCTGGCTGGTTAGGGTGTGGAAAAGGAAACAGGGTCCCAGCAATTGCTGGTCCCCTGTTGGTGCACTCTCACTCGACTGGAGTGGGCATTGATGCCCCCTGATCAAAAAATTACCCATCTTGGGTTATAGTTGCTAGCTGTTTATGATTGAGCCCGTCGCGACGTTTCGGCGTTGTTTCGCCTTCATCAGGCTGGGCTCAATGATGTAGGGACTGTCTTGTCCTCTATTTATATGTTTCCCTTAACTTAGGTTTTCTTTGTGACTTTCTTGTCTTCTATTTCTCTGTTTCTTCTTACTTAGGTTTTTTTCTGCATTTTCTTAGCTTTTTCTGTGCTTTTCTGTTTTTCTCAACCCTGCTTGGGGAGTTCTATTTCTCTGTTTGTCTCAACCCTACTTGGGGAGCTTTTCTTTCATGTGCTTTCTTCTTAGCTTTCTCTGTACTTTTTTCTTAGTTTTTCTCTATTTTTCTTCTCTGTGTACCCTTTGTGACTCTCTTGTCATCTATTTCCATTTTTCCTTTTTATTCTCTTGTTCTTATTCATGGCACCCCCTATTCCTTAGTCCACTCTTTCTTTCATCTTTATATTTCTGGCACCCCCATCTTTAGTAACCACTCTATTTAGGCTTCTTTTTCTGTTTTTCTGTTTTTCCATTTTTTAGGCTTTTTTTCTGTTTTTCTGGGGGGTGGGGGGGAGGGAGGGGGGATAGGTTAGGATTAGGGTAGGAGATATGGGCAGGGGCATCACCCACTCCACCGGGACCTGGCTGGTTAGGGTGTGGAAAAGGAAACAGGGTCCCAGCAATTGCTGGTCCCCTGTTGGTGCACTCTCACTCGACTGGAGTGGGCATTGATGCCCCCTGATCAAAAAATTACCCATCTTGGGTTATAGTTGCTAGCTGTTTATGATTGAGCCCGTCGCGACGTTTCGGCGTTGTTTCGCCTTCATCAGGCTGGGCTCAATGATGTAGGGACTGTCTTGTCCTCTATTTATATGTTTCCCTTAACTTAGGTTTTCTTTGTGACTTTCTTGTCTTCTATTTCTCTGTTTCTTCTTACTTAGGTTTTTTTCTGCATTTTCTTAGCTTTTTCTGTGCTTTTCTGTTTTTCTCAACCCTGCTTGGGGAGTTCTATTTCTCTGTTTGTCTCAACCCTACTTGGGGAGCTTTTCTTTCATGTGCTTTCTTCTTAGCTTTCTCTGTACTTTTTTCTTAGTTTTTCTCTATTTTTCTTCTCTGTGTACCCTTTGTGACTCTCTTGTCATCTATTTCCATTTTTCCTTTTTATTCTCTTGTTCTTATTCATGGCACCCCCTATTCCTTAGTCCACTCTTTCTTTCATCTTTATATTTCTGGCACCCCCATCTTTAGTAACCACTCTATTTAGGCTTCTTTTTCTGTTTTTCTGTTTTTCCATTTTTTAGGCTTTTTTTCTGTTTTTCTGGGGGGTGGGGGGGAGGGAGGGGGGATAGGTTAGGATTAGGGTAGGAGATATGGGCAGGGGCATCACCCACTCCACCGGGACCTGGCTGGTTAGGGTGTGGAAAAGGAAACAGGGTCCCAGCAATTGCTGGTCCCCTGTTGGTGCACTCTCACTCGACTGGAGTGGGCATTGATGCCCCCTGATCAAAAAATTACCCATCTTGGGTTATAGTTGCTAGCTGTTTATGATTGAGCCCGTCGCGACGTTTCGGCGTTGTTTCGCCTTCATCAGGCTGGGCTCAATGATGTAGGGACTGTCTTGTCCTCTATTTATATGTTTCCCTTAACTTAGGTTTTCTTTGTGACTTTCTTGTCTTCTATTTCTCTGTTTCTTCTTACTTAGGTTTTTTTCTGCATTTTCTTAGCTTTTTCTGTGCTTTTCTGTTTTTCTCAACCCTGCTTGGGGAGTTCTATTTCTCTGTTTGTCTCAACCCTACTTGGGGAGCTTTTCTTTCATGTGCTTTCTTCTTAGCTTTCTCTGTACTTTTTTCTTAGTTTTTCTCTATTTTTCTTCTCTGTGTACCCTTTGTGACTCTCTTGTCATCTATTTCCATTTTTCCTTTTTATTCTCTTGTTCTTATTCATGGCACCCCCTATTCCTTAGTCCACTCTTTCTTTCATCTTTATATTTCTGGCACCCCCATCTTTAGTAACCACTCTATTTAGGCTTCTTTTTCTGTTTTTCTGTTTTTCCATTTTTTAGGCTTTTTTTCTGTTTTTCTGGGGGGTGGGGGGAGGGAGGGGGGATAGGTTAGGATTAGGGTAGGAGATATGGGCAGGGGCATCACCCACTCCACCGGGACCTGGCTGGTTAGGGTGTGGAAAAGGAAACAGGGTCCCAGCAATTGCTGGTCCCCTGTTGGTGCACTCTCACTCGACTGGAGTGGGCATTGATGCCCCCTGATCAAAAAATTACCCATCTTGGGTTATAGTTGCTAGCTGTTTATGATTGAGCCCGTCGCGACGTTTCGGCGTTGTTTCGCCTTCATCAGGCTGGGCTCAATGATGTAGGGACTGTCTTGTCCTCTATTTATATGTTTCCCTTAACTTAGGTTTTCTTTGTGACTTTCTTGTCTTCTATTTCTCTGTTTCTTCTTACTTAGGTTTTTTTCTGCATTTTCTTAGCTTTTTCTGTGCTTTTCTGTTTTTCTCAACCCTGCTTGGGGAGTTCTATTTCTCTGTTTGTCTCAACCCTACTTGGGGAGCTTTTCTTTCATGTGCTTTCTTCTTAGCTTTCTCTGTACTTTTTTCTTAGTTTTTCTCTATTTTTCTTCTCTGTGTACCCTTTGTGACTCTCTTGTCATCTATTTCCATTTTTCCTTTTTATTCTCTTGTTCTTATTCATGGCACCCCCTATTCCTTAGTCCACTCTTTCTTTCATCTTTATATTTCTGGCACCCCCATCTTTAGTAACCACTCTATTTAGGCTTCTTTTTCTGTTTTTCTGTTTTTCCATTTTTTAGGCTTTTTTTCTGTTTTTCTGGGGGGTGGGGGGGAGGGAGGGGGGATAGGTTAGGATTAGGGTAGGAGATATGGGCAGGGGCATCACCCACTCCACCGGGACCTGGCTGGTTAGGGTGTGGAAAAGGAAACAGGGTCCCAGCAATTGCTGGTCCCCTGTTGGTGCACTCTCACTCGACTGGAGTGGGCATTGATGCCCCCTGATCAAAAAATTACCCATCTTGGGTTATAGTTGCTAGCTGTTTATGATTGAGCCCGTCGCGACGTTTCGGCGTTGTTTCGCCTTCATCAGGCTGGGCTCAATGATGTAGGGACTGTCTTGTCCTCTATTTATATGTTTCCCTTAACTTAGGTTTTCTTTGTGACTTTCTTGTCTTCTATTTCTCTGTTTCTTCTTACTTAGGTTTTTTTCTGCATTTTCTTAGCTTTTTCTGTGCTTTTCTGTTTTTCTCAACCCTGCTTGGGGAGTTCTATTTCTCTGTTTGTCTCAACCCTACTTGGGGAGCTTTTCTTTCATGTGCTTTCTTCTTAGCTTTCTCTGTACTTTTTTCTTAGTTTTTCTCTATTTTTCTTCTCTGTGTACCCTTTGTGACTCTCTTGTCATCTATTTCCATTTTTCCTTTTTATTCTCTTGTTCTTATTCATGGCACCCCCTATTCCTTAGTCCACTCTTTCTTTCATCTTTATATTTCTGGCACCCCCATCTTTAGTAACCACTCTATTTAGGCTTCTTTTTCTGTTTTTCTGTTTTTCCATTTTTTAGGCTTTTTTTCTGTTTTTCTGGGGGGTGGGGGGGAGGGAGGGGGGATAGGTTAGGATTAGGGTAGGAGATATGGGCAGGGGCATCACCCACTCCACCGGGACCTGGCTGGTTAGGGTGTGGAAAAGGAAACAGGGTCCCAGCAATTGCTGGTCCCCTGTTGGTGCACTCTCACTCGACTGGAGTGGGCATTGATGCCCCCTGATCAAAAAATTACCCATCTTGGGTTATAGTTGCTAGCTGTTTATGATTGAGCCCGTCGCGACGTTTCGGCGTTGTTTCGCCTTCATCAGGCTGGGCTCAATGATGTAGGGACTGTCTTGTCCTCTATTTATATGTTTCCCTTAACTTAGGTTTTCTTTGTGACTTTCTTGTCTTCTATTTCTCTGTTTCTTCTTACTTAGGTTTTTTTCTGCATTTTCTTAGCTTTTTCTGTGCTTTTCTGTTTTTCTCAACCCTGCTTGGGGAGTTCTATTTCTCTGTTTGTCTCAACCCTACTTGGGGAGCTTTTCTTTCATGTGCTTTCTTCTTAGCTTTCTCTGTACTTTTTTCTTAGTTTTTCTCTATTTTTCTTCTCTGTGTACCCTTTGTGACTCTCTTGTCATCTATTTCCATTTTTCCTTTTTATTCTCTTGTTCTTATTCATGGCACCCCCTATTCCTTAGTCCACTCTTTCTTTCATCTTTATATTTCTGGCACCCCCATCTTTAGTAACCACTCTATTTAGGCTTCTTTTTCTGTTTTTCTGTTTTTCCATTTTTTAGGCTTTTTTTCTGTTTTTCTGGGGGGTGGGGGGGAGGGAGGGGGGATAGGTTAGGATTAGGGTAGGAGATATGGGCAGGGGCATCACCCACTCCACCGGGACCTGGCTGGTTAGGGTGTGGAAAAGGAAACAGGGTCCCAGCAATTGCTGGTCCCCTGTTTGGTGCACTCTCACTCGACTGGAGTGGGCATTGATGCCCCCTGATCAAAAAATTACCCATCTTGGGTTATAGTTGCTAGCTGTTTATGATTGAGCCCGTCGCGACGTTTCGGCGTTGTTTCGCCTTCATCAGGCTGGGCTCAATGATGTAGGGACTGTCTTGTCCTCTATTTATATGTTTCCCTTAACTTAGGTTTTCTTTGTGACTTTCTTGTCTTCTATTTCTCTGTTTCTTCTTACTTAGGTTTTTTTCTGCATTTTCTTAGCTTTTTCTGTGCTTTTCTGTTTTTCTCAACCCTGCTTGGGGAGTTCTATTTCTCTGTTTGTCTCAACCCTACTTGGGGAGCTTTTCTTTCATGTGCTTTCTTCTTAGCTTTCTCTGTACTTTTTTCTTAGTTTTTCTCTATTTTTCTTCTCTGTGTACCCTTTGTGACTCTCTTGTCATCTATTTCCATTTTTCCTTTTTATTCTCTTGTTCTTATTCATGGCACCCCCTATTCCTTAGTCCACTCTTTCTTTCATCTTTATATTTCTGGCACCCCCATCTTTAGTAACCACTCTATTTAGGCTTCTTTTTCTGTTTTTCTGTTTTTCCATTTTTTAGGCTTTTTTTCTGTTTTTCTGGGGGGTGGGGGGGAGGGAGGGGGGATAGGTTAGGATTAGGGTAGGAGATATGGGCAGGGGCATCACCCACTCCACCGGGACCTGGCTGGTTAGGGTGTGGAAAAGGAAACAGGGTCCCAGCAATTGCTGGTCCCCTGTTGGTGCACTCTCACTCGACTGGAGTGGGCATTGATGCCCCCTGATCAAAAAATTACCCATCTTGGGTTATAGTTGCTAGCTGTTTATGATTGAGCCCGTCGCGACGTTTCGGCGTTGTTTCGCCTTCATCAGGCTGGGCTCAATGATGTAGGGACTGTCTTGTCCTCTATTTATATGTTTCCCTTAACTTAGGTTTTCTTTGTGACTTTCTTGTCTTCTATTTCTCTGTTTCTTCTTACTTAGGTTTTTTTCTGCATTTTCTTAGCTTTTTCTGTGCTTTTCTGTTTTTCTCAACCCTGCTTGGGGAGTTCTATTTCTCTGTTTGTCTCAACCCTACTTGGGGAGCTTTTCTTTCATGTGCTTTCTTCTTAGCTTTCTCTGTACTTTTTTCTTAGTTTTTCTCTATTTTTCTTCTCTGTGTACCCTTTGTGACTCTCTTGTCATCTATTTCCATTTTTCCTTTTTATTCTCTTGTTCTTATTCATGGCACCCCCTATTCCTTAGTCCACTCTTTCTTTCATCTTTATATTTCTGGCACCCCCATCTTTAGTAACCACTCTATTTAGGCTTCTTTTTCTGTTTTTCTGTTTTTCCATTTTTTAGGCTTTTTTTCTGTTTTTCTGGGGGGTGGGGGGGAGGGAGGGGGGATAGGTTAGGATTAGGGTAGGAGATATGGGCAGGGGCATCACCCACTCCACCGGGACCTGGCTGGTTAGGGTGTGGAAAAGGAAACAGGGTCCCAGCAATTGCTGGTCCCCTGTTGGTGCACTCTCACTCGACTGGAGTGGGCATTGATGCCCCCTGATCAAAAAATTACCCATCTTGGGTTATAGTTGCTAGCTGTTTATGATTGAGCCCGTCGCGACGTTTCGGCGTTGTTTCGCCTTCATCAGGCTGGGCTCAATGATGTAGGGACTGTCTTGTCCTCTATTTATATGTTTCCCTTAACTTAGGGTTTTCTTTGTGACTTTCTTGTCTTCTATTTCTCTGTTTCTTCTTACTTAGGTTTTTTTCTGCATTTTCTTAGCTTTTTCTGTGCTTTTCTGTTTTTCTCAACCCTGCTTGGGGAGTTCTATTTCTCTGTTTGTCTCAACCCTACTTGGGGAGCTTTTCTTTCATGTGCTTTCTTCTTAGCTTTCTCTGTACTTTTTTCTTAGTTTTTCTCTATTTTTCTTCTCTGTGTACCCTTTGTGACTCTCTTGTCATCTATTTCCATTTTTCCTTTTTATTCTCTTGTTCTTATTCATGGCACCCCCTATTCCTTAGTCCACTCTTTCTTTCATCTTTATATTTCTGGCACCCCCATCTTTAGTAACCACTCTATTTAGGCTTCTTTTTCTGTTTTTCTGTTTTTCCATTTTTTAGGCTTTTTTTCTGTTTTTCTGGGGGGTGGGGGGGAGGGAGGGGGGATAGGTTAGGATTAGGGTAGGAGATATGGGCAGGGGCATCACCCACTCCACCGGGACCTGGCTGGTTAGGGTGTGGAAAAGGAAACAGGGTCCCAGCAATTGCTGGTCCCCTGTTGGTGCACTCTCACTCGACTGGAGTGGGCATTGATGCCCCCTGATCAAAAAATTACCCATCTTGGGTTATAGTTGCTAGCTGTTTATGATTGAGCCCGTCGCGACGTTTCGGCGTTGTTTCGCCTTCATCAGGCTGGGCTCAATGATGTAGGGACTGTCTTGTCCTCTATTTATATGTTTCCCTTAACTTAGGTTTTCTTTGTGACTTTCTTGTCTTCTATTTCTCTGTTTCTTCTTACTTAGGTTTTTTTCTGCATTTTCTTAGCTTTTTCTGTGCTTTTCTGTTTTTCTCAACCCTGCTTGGGGAGTTCTATTTCTCTGTTTGTCTCAACCCTACTTGGGGAGCTTTTCTTTCATGTGCTTTCTTCTTAGCTTTCTCTGTACTTTTTTCTTAGTTTTTCTCTATTTTTCTTCTCTGTGTACCCTTTGTGACCTCTTGTCATCTATTTCCATTTTTCCTTTTTATTCTCTTGTTCTTATTCATGGCACCCCCTATTCCTTAGTCCACTCTTTCTTTCATCTTTATATTTCTGGCACCCCCATCTTTAGTAACCACTCTATTCTCTATTTAGGCTTCTTTTTCTGTTTTTCTGTTTTTCCATTTTTTAGGCTTTTTTTCTGTTTTTCTGGGGGGTGGGGAGGGAGGGGGGATAGGTTAGGATTAGGGTAGGAGATATGGGCAGGGGCATCACCCACTCCACCGGGACCTGGCTGGTTAGGGTGTGGAAAAGGAAACAGGGTCCCAGCAATTGCTGGTCCCCTGTTGGTGCACTCTCACTCGACTGGAGTGGGCATTGATGCCCCCTGATCAAAAAATTACCCATCTTGGGTTATAGTTGCTAGCTGTTTATGATTGAGCCCGTCGCGACGTTTCGGCGTTGTTTCGCCTTCATCAGGCTGGGCTCAATGATGTAGGGACTGTCTTGTCCTCTATTTATATGTTTCCCTTAACTTTGGTTTTCTTTGTGACTTTCTTGTCTTCTATTTCTCTGTTTCTTCTTACTTAGGTTTTTTTCTGCATTTTCTTAGCTTTTTCTGTGCTTTTCTGTTTTTCTCAACCCTGCTTGGGGAGTTCTATTTCTCTGTTTGTCTCAACCCTACTTGGGGAGCTTTTCTTTCATGTGCTTTCTTCTTAGCTTTCTCTGTACTTTTTTCTTAGTTTTTCTCTATTTTTCTTCTCTGTGTACCCTTTGTGACTCTCTTGTCATCTATTTCCATTTTTCCTTTTTATTCTCTTGTTCTTATTCATGGCACCCCCTATTCCTTAGTCCACTCTTTCTTTCATCTTTATATTTCTGGCACCCCCATCTTTAGTAACCACTCTATTTAGGCTTCTTTTTCTGTTTTTCTGTTTTTCCATTTTTTAGGCTTTTTTTCTGTTTTTCTGGGGGGTGGGGGGGAGGGAGGGGGGATAGGTTAGGATTAGGGTAGGAGATATGGGCAGGGGCATCACCCACTCCACCGGGACCTGGCTGGTTAGGGTGTGGAAAAGGAAACAGGGTCCCAGCAATTGCTGGTCCCCTGTTGGTGCACTCTCACTCGACTGGAGTGGGCATTGATGCCCCCTGATCAAAAAATTACCCATCTTGGGTTATAGTTGCTAGCTGTTTATGATTGAGCCCGTCGCGACGTTTCGGCGTTGTTTCGCCTTCATCAGGCTGGGCTCAATGATGTAGGGACTGTCTTGTCCTCTATTTATATGTTTCCCTTAACTTAGGTTTTCTTTGTGACTTTCTTGTCTTCTATTTCTCTGTTTCTTCTTACTTAGGTTTTTTTCTGCATTTTCTTAGCTTTTTCTGTGCTTTTCTGTTTTTCTCAACCCTGCTTGGGGAGTTCTATTTCTCTGTTTGTCTCAACCCTACTTGGGGAGCTTTTCTTTCATGTGCTTTCTTCTTAGCTTTCTCTGTACTTTTTTCTTAGTTTTTCTCTATTTTTCTTCTCTGTGTACCCTTTGTGACTCTCTTGTCATCTATTTCCATTTTTCCTTTTTATTCTCTTGTTCTTATTCATGGCACCCCCTATTCCTTAGTCCACTCTTTCTTTCATCTTTATATTTCTGGCACCCCCATCTTTAGTAACCACTCTATTTAGGCTTCTTTTTCTGTTTTTCTGTTTTTCCATTTTTTAGGCTTTTTTTCTGTTTTTCTGGGGGGTGGGGGGGAGGGAGGGGGGATAGGTTAGGATTAGGGTAGGAGATATGGGCAGGGGCATCACCCACTCCACCGGGACCTGGCTGGTTAGGGTGTGGAAAAGGAAACAGGGTCCCAGCAATTGCTGGTCCCCTGTTGGTGCACTCTCACTCGACTGGAGTGGGCATTGATGCCCCCTGATCAAAAAATTACCCATCTTGGGTTATAGTTGCTAGCTGTTTATGATTGAGCCCGTCGCGACGTTTCGGCGTTGTTTCGCCTTCATCAGGCTGGGCTCAATGATGTAGGGACTGTCTTGTCCTCTATTTATATGTTTCCCTTAACTTAGGTTTTCTTTGTGACTTTCTTGTCTTCTATTTCTCTGTTTCTTCTTACTTAGGTTTTTTTCTGCATTTTCTTAGCTTTTTCTGTGCTTTTCTGTTTTTCTCAACCCTGCTTGGGGAGTTCTATTTCTCTGTTTGTCTCAACCCTACTTGGGGAGCTTTTCTTTCATGTGCTTTCTTCTTAGCTTTCTCTGTACTTTTTTCTTAGTTTTTCTCTATTTTTCTTCTCTGTGTACCCTTTGTGACTCTCTTGTCATCTATTTCCATTTTTCCTTTTTATTCTCTTGTTCTTATTCATGGCACCCCCTATTCCTTAGTCCACTCTTTCTTTCATCTTTATATTTCTGGCACCCCCATCTTTAGTAACCACTCTATTTAGGCTTCTTTTTCTGTTTTTCTGTTTTTCCATTTTTTAGGCTTTTTTTCTGTTTTTCTGGGGGGTGGGGGGGAGGGAGGGGGGATAGGTTAGGATTAGGGTAGGAGATATGGGCAGGGGCATCACCCACTCCACCGGGACCTGGCTGGTTAGGGTGTGGAAAAGGAAACAGGGTCCCAGCAATTGCTGGTCCCCTGTTGGTGCACTCTCACTCGACTGGAGTGGGCATTGATGCCCCCTGATCAAAAAATTACCCATCTTGGGTTATAGTTGCTAGCTGTTTATGATTGAGCCCGTCGCGACGTTTCGGCGTTGTTTCGCCTTCATCAGGCTGGGCTCAATGATGTAGGGACTGTCTTGTCCTCTATTTATATGTTTCCCTTAACTTAGGTTTTCTTTGTGACTTTCTTGTCTTCTATTTCTCTGTTTCTTCTTACTTAGGTTTTTTTCTGCATTTTCTTAGCTTTTTCTGTGCTTTTCTGTTTTTCTCAACCCTGCTTGGGGAGTTCTATTTCTCTGTTTGTCTCAACCCTACTTGGGGAGCTTTTCTTTCATGTGCTTTCTTCTTAGCTTTCTCTGTACTTTTTTCTTAGTTTTTCTCTATTTTTCTTCTCTGTGTACCCTTTGTGACTCTCTTGTCATCTATTTCCATTTTTCCTTTTTATTCTCTTGTTCTTATTCATGGCACCCCCTATTCCTTAGTCCACTCTTTCTTTCATCTTTATATTTCTGGCACCCCCATCTTTAGTAACCACTCTATTTAGGCTTCTTTTTCTGTTTTTCTGTTTTTCCATTTTTTAGGCTTTTTTTCTGTTTTTCTGGGGGGTGGGGGGGAGGGAGGGGGGATAGGTTAGGATTAGGGTAGGAGATATGGGCAGGGGCATCACCCACTCCACCGGGACCTGGCTGGTTAGGGTGTGGAAAAGGAAACAGGGTCCCAGCAATTGCTGGTCCCCTGTTGGTGCACTCTCACTCGACTGGAGTGGGCATTGATGCCCCCTGATCAAAAAATTACCCATCTTGGGTTATAGTTGCTAGCTGTTTATGATTGAGCCCGTCGCGACGTTTCGGCGTTGTTTCGCCTTCATCAGGCTGGGCTCAATGATGTAGGGACTGTCTTGTCCTCTATTTATATGTTTCCCTTAACTTAGGTTTTCTTTGTGACTTTCTTGTCTTCTATTTCTCTGTTTCTTCTTACTTAGGTTTTTTTCTGCATTTTCTTAGCTTTTTCTGTGCTTTTCTGTTTTTCTCAACCCTGCTTGGGGAGTTCTATTTCTCTGTTTGTCTCAACCCTACTTGGGGAGCTTTTCTTTCATGTGCTTTCTTCTTAGCTTTCTCTGTACTTTTTTCTTAGTTTTTCTCTATTTTTCTTCTCTGTGTACCCTTTGTGACTCTCTTGTCATCTATTTCCATTTTTCCTTTTTATTCTCTTGTTCTTATTCATGGCACCCCCTATTCCTTAGTCCACTCTTTCTTTCATCTTTATATTTCTGGCACCCCCATCTTTAGTAACCACTCTATTTAGGCTTCTTTTTCTGTTTTTCTGTTTTTCCATTTTTTAGGCTTTTTTTCTGTTTTTCTGGGGGGTGGGGGGGAGGGAGGGGGGATAGGTTAGGATTAGGGTAGGAGATATGGGCAGGGGCATCACCCACTCCACCGGGACCTGGCTGGTTAGGGTGTGGAAAAGGAAACAGGGTCCCAGCAATTGCTGGTCCCCTGTTGGTGCACTCTCACTCGACTGGAGTGGGCATTGATGCCCCCTGATCAAAAAATTACCCATCTTGGGTTATAGTTGCTAGCTGTTTATGATTGAGCCCGTCGCGACGTTTCGGCGTTGTTTCGCCTTCATCAGGCTGGGCTCAATGATGTAGGGACTGTCTTGTCCTCTATTTATATGTTTCCCTTAACTTAGGTTTTCTTTGTGACTTTCTTGTCTTCTATTTCTCTGTTTCTTCTTACTTAGGTTTTTTTCTGCATTTTCTTAGCTTTTTCTGTGCTTTTCTGTTTTTCTCAACCCTGCTTGGGGAGTTCTATTTCTCTGTTTGTCTCAACCCTACTTGGGGAGCTTTTCTTTCATGTGCTTTCTTCTTAGCTTTCTCTGTACTTTTTTCTTAGTTTTTCTCTATTTTTCTTCTCTGTGTACCCTTTGTGACTCTCTTGTCATCTATTTCCATTTTTCCTTTTTATTCTCTTGTTCTTATTCATGGCACCCCCTATTCCTTAGTCCACTCTTTCTTTCATCTTTATATTTCTGGCACCCCCATCTTTAGTAACCACTCTATTTAGGCTTCTTTTTCTGTTTTTCTGTTTTTCCATTTTTTAGGCTTTTTTTCTGTTTTTCTGGGGGGTGGGGGGGAGGGAGGGGGGATAGGTTAGGATTAGGGTAGGAGATATGGGCAGGGGCATCACCCACTCCACCGGGACCTGGCTGGTTAGGGTGTGGAAAAGGAAACAGGGTCCCAGCAATTGCTGGTCCCCTGTTGGTGCACTCTCACTCGACTGGAGTGGGCATTGATGCCCCCTGATCAAAAAATTACCCATCTTGGGTTATAGTTGCTAGCTGTTTATGATTGAGCCCGTCGCGACGTTTCGGCGTTGTTTCGCCTTCATCAGGCTGGGCTCAATGATGTAGGGACTGTCTTGTCCTCTATTTATATGTTTCCCTTAACTTAGGTTTTCTTTGTGACTTTCTTGTCTTCTATTTCTCTGTTTCTTCTTACTTAGGTTTTTTTCTGCATTTTCTTAGCTTTTTCTGTGCTTTTCTGTTTTTCTCAACCCTGCTTGGGGAGTTCTATTTCTCTGTTTGTCTCAACCCTACTTGGGGAGCTTTTCTTTCATGTGCTTTCTTCTTAGCTTTCTCTGTACTTTTTTCTTAGTTTTTCTCTATTTTTCTTCTCTGTGTACCCTTTGTGACTCTCTTGTCATCTATTTCCATTTTTCCTTTTTATTCTCTTGTTCTTATTCATGGCACCCCCTATTCCTTAGTCCACTCTTTCTTTCATCTTTATATTTCTGGCACCCCCATCTTTAGTAACCACTCTATTTAGGCTTCTTTTTCTGTTTTTCTGTTTTTCCATTTTTTAGGCTTTTTTTCTGTTTTTCTGGGGGGTGGGGGGGAGGGAGGGGGGATAGGTTAGGATTAGGGTAGGAGATATGGGCAGGGGCATCACCCACTCCACCGGGACCTGGCTGGTTAGGGTGTGGAAAAGGAAACAGGGTCCCAGCAATTGCTGGTCCCCTGTTGGTGCACTCTCACTCGACTGGAGTGGGCATTGATGCCCCCTGATCAAAAAATTACCCATCTTGGGTTATAGTTGCTAGCTGTTTATGATTGAGCCCGTCGCGACGTTTCGGCGTTGTTTCGCCTTCATCAGGCTGGGCTCAATGATGTAGGGACTGTCTTGTCCTCTATTTATATGTTTCCCTTAACTTAGGTTTTCTTTGTGACTTTCTTGTCTTCTATTTCTCTGTTTCTTCTTACTTAGGTTTTTTTCTGCATTTTCTTAGCTTTTTCTGTGCTTTTCTGTTTTTCTCAACCCTGCTTGGGGAGTTCTATTTCTCTGTTTGTCTCAACCCTACTTGGGGAGCTTTTCTTTCATGTGCTTTCTTCTTAGCTTTCTCTGTACTTTTTTCTTAGTTTTTCTCTATTTTTCTTCTCTGTGTACCCTTTGTGACTCTCTTGTCATCTATTTCCATTTTTCCTTTTTATTCTCTTGTTCTTATTCATGGCACCCCCTATTCCTTAGTCCACTCTTTCTTTCATCTTTATATTTCTGGCACCCCCATCTTTAGTAACCACTCTATTTAGGCTTCTTTTTCTGTTTTTCTGTTTTTCCATTTTTTAGGCTTTTTTTCTGTTTTTCTGGGGGGTGGGGGGGAGGGAGGGGGGATAGGTTAGGATTAGGGTAGGAGATATGGGCAGGGGCATCACCCACTCCACCGGGACCTGGCTGGTTAGGGTGTGGAAAAGGAAACAGGGTCCCAGCAATTGCTGGTCCCCTGTTGGTGCACTCTCACTCGACTGGAGTGGGCATTGATGCCCCCTGATCAAAAAATTACCCATCTTGGGTTATAGTTGCTAGCTGTTTATGATTGAGCCCGTCGCGACGTTTCGGCGTTGTTTCGCCTTCATCAGGCTGGGCTCAATGATGTAGGGACTGTCTTGTCCTCTATTTATATGTTTCCCTTAACTTAGGTTTTCTTTGTGACTTTCTTGTCTTCTATTTCTCTGTTTCTTCTTACTTAGGTTTTTTTCTGCATTTTCTTAGCTTTTTCTGTGCTTTTCTGTTTTTCTCAACCCTGCTTGGGGAGTTCTATTTCTCTGTTTGTCTCAACCCTACTTGGGGAGCTTTTCTTTCATGTGCTTTCTTCTTAGCTTTCTCTGTACTTTTTTCTTAGTTTTTCTCTATTTTTCTTCTCTGTGTACCCTTTGTGACTCTCTTGTCATCTATTTCCATTTTTCCTTTTTATTCTCTTGTTCTTATTCATGGCACCCCCTATTCCTTAGTCCACTCTTTCTTTCATCTTTATATTTCTGGCACCCCCATCTTTAGTAACCACTCTATTTAGGCTTCTTTTTCTGTTTTTCTGTTTTTCCATTTTTTAGGCTTTTTTTCTGTTTTTCTGGGGGGTGGGGGGGAGGGAGGGGGGATAGGTTAGGATTAGGGTAGGAGATATGGGCAGGGGCATCACCCACTCCACCGGGACCTGGCTGGTTAGGGTGTGGAAAAGGAAACAGGGTCCCAGCAATTGCTGGTCCCCTGTTGGTGCACTCTCACTCGACTGGAGTGGGCATTGATGCCCCCTGATCAAAAAATTACCCATCTTGGGTTATAGTTGCTAGCTGTTTATGATTGAGCCCGTCGCGACGTTTCGGCGTTGTTTCGCCTTCATCAGGCTGGGCTCAATGATGTAGGGACTGTCTTGTCCTCTATTTATATGTTTCCCTTAACTTAGGTTTTCTTTGTGACTTTCTTGTCTTCTATTTCTCTGTTTCTTCTTACTTAGGTTTTTTTCTGCATTTTCTTAGCTTTTTCTGTGCTTTTCTGTTTTTCTCAACCCTGCTTGGGGAGTTCTATTTCTCTGTTTGTCTCAACCCTACTTGGGGAGCTTTTCTTTCATGTGCTTTCTTCTTAGCTTTCTCTGTACTTTTTTCTTAGTTTTTCTCTATTTTTCTTCTCTGTGTACCCTTTGTGACTCTCTTGTCATCTATTTCCATTTTTCCTTTTTATTCTCTTGTTCTTATTCATGGCACCCCCTATTCCTTAGTCCACTCTTTCTTTCATCTTTATATTTCTGGCACCCCCATCTTTAGTAACCACTCTATTTAGGCTTCTTTTTCTGTTTTTCTGTTTTTCCATTTTTTAGGCTTTTTTTCTGTTTTTCTGGGGGGTGGGGGGGAGGGAGGGGGGATAGGTTAGGATTAGGGTAGGAGATATGGGCAGGGGCATCACCCACTCCACCGGGACCTGGCTGGTTAGGGTGTGGAAAAGGAAACAGGGTCCCAGCAATTGCTGGTCCCCTGTTGGTGCACTCTCACTCGACTGGAGTGGGCATTGATGCCCCCTGATCAAAAAATTACCCATCTTGGGTTATAGTTGCTAGCTGTTTATGATTGAGCCCGTCGCGACGTTTCGGCGTTGTTTCGCCTTCATCAGGCTGGGCTCAATGATGTAGGGACTGTCTTGTCCTCTATTTATATGTTTCCCTTAACTTAGGTTTTCTTTGTGACTTTCTTGTCTTCTATTTCTCTGTTTCTTCTTACTTAGGTTTTTTTCTGCATTTTCTTAGCTTTTTCTGTGCTTTTCTGTTTTTCTCAACCCTGCTTGGGGAGTTCTATTTCTCTGTTTGTCTCAACCCTACTTGGGGAGCTTTTCTTTCATGTGCTTTCTTCTTAGCTTTCTCTGTACTTTTTTCTTAGTTTTTCTCTATTTTTCTTCTCTGTGTACCCTTTGTGACTCTCTTGTCATCTATTTCCATTTTTCCTTTTTATTCTCTTGTTCTTATTCATGGCACCCCCTATTCCTTAGTCCACTCTTTCTTTCATCTTTATATTTCTGGCACCCCCATCTTTAGTAACCACTCTATTTAGGCTTCTTTTTCTGTTTTTCTGTTTTTCCATTTTTTAGGCTTTTTTTCTGTTTTTCTGGGGGGTGGGGGGGAGGGAGGGGGGATAGGTTAGGATTAGGGTAGGAGATATGGGCAGGGGCATCACCCACTCCACCGGGACCTGGCTGGTTAGGGTGTGGAAAAGGAAACAGGGTCCCAGCAATTGCTGGTCCCCTGTTGGTGCACTCTCACTCGACTGGAGTGGGCATTGATGCCCCCTGATCAAAAAATTACCCATCTTGGGTTATAGTTGCTAGCTGTTTATGATTGAGCCCGTCGCGACGTTTCGGCGTTGTTTCGCCTTCATCAGGCTGGGCTCAATGATGTAGGGACTGTCTTGTCCTCTATTTATATGTTTCCCTTAACTTAGGTTTTCTTTGTGACTTTCTTGTCTTCTATTTCTCTGTTTCTTCTTACTTAGGTTTTTTTCTGCATTTTCTTAGCTTTTTCTGTGCTTTTCTGTTTTTCTCAACCCTGCTTGGGGAGTTCTATTTCTCTGTTTGTCTCAACCCTACTTGGGGAGCTTTTCTTTCATGTGCTTTCTTCTTAGCTTTCTCTGTACTTTTTTCTTAGTTTTTCTCTATTTTTCTTCTCTGTGTACCCTTTGTGACTCTCTTGTCATCTATTTCCATTTTTCCTTTTTATTCTCTTGTTCTTATTCATGGCACCCCCTATTCCTTAGTCCACTCTTTCTTTCATCTTTATATTTCTGGCACCCCCATCTTTAGTAACCACTCTATTTAGGCTTCTTTTTCTGTTTTTCTGTTTTTCCATTTTTTAGGCTTTTTTTCTGTTTTTCTGGGGGGTGGGGGGGAGGGAGGGGGGATAGGTTAGGATTAGGGTAGGAGATATGGGCAGGGGCATCACCCACTCCACCGGGACCTGGCTGGTTAGGGTGTGGAAAAGGAAACAGGGTCCCAGCAATTGCTGGTCCCCTGTTGGTGCACTCTCACTCGACTGGAGTGGGCATTGATGCCCCCTGATCAAAAAATTACCCATCTTGGGTTATAGTTGCTAGCTGTTTATGATTGAGCCCGTCGCGACGTTTCGGCGTTGTTTCGCCTTCATCAGGCTGGGCTCAATGATGTAGGGACTGTCTTGTCCTCTATTTATATGTTTCCCTTAACTTAGGTTTTCTTTGTGACTTTCTTGTCTTCTATTTCTCTGTTTCTTCTTACTTAGGTTTTTTTCTGCATTTTCTTAGCTTTTTCTGTGCTTTTCTGTTTTTCTCAACCCTGCTTGGGGAGTTCTATTTCTCTGTTTGTCTCAACCCTACTTGGGGAGCTTTTCTTTCATGTGCTTTCTTCTTAGCTTTCTCTGTACTTTTTTCTTAGTTTTTCTCTATTTTTCTTCTCTGTGTACCCTTTGTGACTCTCTTGTCATCTATTTCCATTTTTCCTTTTTATTCTCTTGTTCTTATTCATGGCACCCCCTATTCCTTAGTCCACTCTTTCTTTCATCTTTATATTTCTGGCACCCCCATCTTTAGTAACCACTCTATTTAGGCTTCTTTTTCTGTTTTTCTGTTTTTCCATTTTTTAGGCTTTTTTTCTGTTTTTCTGGGGGGTGGGGGGGAGGGAGGGGGGATAGGTTAGGATTAGGGTAGGAGATATGGGCAGGGGCATCACCCACTCCACCGGGACCTGGCTGGTTAGGGTGTGGAAAAGGAAACAGGGTCCCAGCAATTGCTGGTCCCCTGTTGGTGCACTCTCACTCGACTGGAGTGGGCATTGATGCCCCCTGATCAAAAAATTACCCATCTTGGGTTATAGTTGCTAGCTGTTTATGATTGAGCCCGTCGCGACGTTTCGGCGTTGTTTCGCCTTCATCAGGCTGGGCTCAATGATGTAGGGACTGTCTTGTCCTCTATTTATATGTTTCCCTTAACTTAGGTTTTCTTTGTGACTTTCTTGTCTTCTATTTCTCTGTTTCTTCTTACTTAGGTTTTTTTCTGCATTTTCTTAGCTTTTTCTGTGCTTTTCTGTTTTTCTCAACCCTGCTTGGGGAGTTCTATTTCTCTGTTTGTCTCAACCCTACTTGGGGAGCTTTTCTTTCATGTGCTTTCTTCTTAGCTTTCTCTGTACTTTTTTCTTAGTTTTTCTCTATTTTTCTTCTCTGTGTACCCTTTGTGACTCTCTTGTCATCTATTTCCATTTTTCCTTTTTATTCTCTTGTTCTTATTCATGGCACCCCCTATTCCTTAGTCCACTCTTTCTTTCATCTTTATATTTCTGGCACCCCCATCTTTAGTAACCACTCTATTTAGGCTTCTTTTTCTGTTTTTCTGTTTTTCCATTTTTTAGGCTTTTTTTCTGTTTTTCTGGGGGGTGGGGGGGAGGGAGGGGGGATAGGTTAGGATTAGGGTAGGAGATATGGGCAGGGGCATCACCCACTCCACCGGGACCTGGCTGGTTAGGGTGTGGAAAAGGAAACAGGGTCCCAGCAATTGCTGGTCCCCTGTTGGTGCACTCTCACTCGACTGGAGTGGGCATTGATGCCCCCTGATCAAAAAATTACCCATCTTGGGTTATAGTTGCTAGCTGTTTATGATTGAGCCCGTCGCGACGTTTCGGCGTTGTTTCGCCTTCATCAGGCTGGGCTCAATGATGTAGGGACTGTCTTGTCCTCTATTTATATGTTTCCCTTAACTTAGGTTTTCTTTGTGACTTTCTTGTCTTCTATTTCTCTGTTTCTTCTTACTTAGGTTTTTTTCTGCATTTTCTTAGCTTTTTCTGTGCTTTTCTGTTTTTCTCAACCCTGCTTGGGGAGTTCTATTTCTCTGTTTGTCTCAACCCTACTTGGGGAGCTTTTCTTTCATGTGCTTTCTTCTTAGCTTTCTCTGTACTTTTTTCTTAGTTTTTCTCTATTTTTCTTCTCTGTGTACCCTTTGTGACTCTCTTGTCATCTATTTCCATTTTTCCTTTTTATTCTCTTGTTCTTATTCATGGCACCCCCTATTCCTTAGTCCACTCTTTCTTTCATCTTTATATTTCTGGCACCCCCATCTTTAGTAACCACTCTATTTAGGCTTCTTTTTCTGTTTTTCTGTTTTTCCATTTTTTAGGCTTTTTTTCTGTTTTTCTGGGGGGTGGGGGGGAGGGAGGGGGGATAGGTTAGGATTAGGGTAGGAGATATGGGCAGGGGCATCACCCACTCCACCGGGACCTGGCTGGTTAGGGTGTGGAAAAGGAAACAGGGTCCCAGCAATTGCTGGTCCCCTGTTGGTGCACTCTCACTCGACTGGAGTGGGCATTGATGCCCCCTGATCAAAAAATTACCCATCTTGGGTTATAGTTGCTAGCTGTTTATGATTGAGCCCGTCGCGACGTTTCGGCGTTGTTTCGCCTTCATCAGGCTGGGCTCAATGATGTAGGGACTGTCTTGTCCTCTATTTATATGTTTCCCTTAACTTAGGTTTTCTTTGTGACTTTCTTGTCTTCTATTTCTCTGTTTCTTCTTACTTAGGTTTTTTTCTGCATTTTCTTAGCTTTTTCTGTGCTTTTCTGTTTTTCTCAACCCTGCTTGGGGAGTTCTATTTCTCTGTTTGTCTCAACCCTACTTGGGGAGCTTTTCTTTCATGTGCTTTCTTCTTAGCTTTCTCTGTACTTTTTTCTTAGTTTTTCTCTATTTTTCTTCTCTGTGTACCCTTTGTGACTCTCTTGTCATCTATTTCCATTTTTCCTTTTTATTCTCTTGTTCTTATTCATGGCACCCCCTATTCCTTAGTCCACTCTTTCTTTCATCTTTATATTTCTGGCACCCCCATCTTTAGTAACCACTCTATTTAGGCTTCTTTTTCTGTTTTTCTGTTTTTCCATTTTTTAGGCTTTTTTTCTGTTTTTCTGGGGGGTGGGGGGGAGGGAGGGGGGATAGGTTAGGATTAGGGTAGGAGATATGGGCAGGGGCATCACCCACTCCACCGGGACCTGGCTGGTTAGGGTGTGGAAAAGGAAACAGGGTCCCAGCAATTGCTGGTCCCCTGTTGGTGCACTCTCACTCGACTGGAGTGGGCATTGATGCCCCCTGATCAAAAAATTACCCATCTTGGGTTATAGTTGCTAGCTGTTTATGATTGAGCCCGTCGCGACGTTTCGGCGTTGTTTCGCCTTCATCAGGCTGGGCTCAATGATGTAGGGACTGTCTTGTCCTCTATTTATATGTTTCCCTTAACTTAGGTTTTCTTTGTGACTTTCTTGTCTTCTATTTCTCTGTTTCTTCTTACTTAGGTTTTTTTCTGCATTTTCTTAGCTTTTTCTGTGCTTTTCTGTTTTTCTCAACCCTGCTTGGGGAGTTCTATTTCTCTGTTTGTCTCAACCCTACTTGGGGAGCTTTTCTTTCATGTGCTTTCTTCTTAGCTTTCTCTGTACTTTTTTCTTAGTTTTTCTCTATTTTTCTTCTCTGTGTACCCTTTGTGACTCTCTTGTCATCTATTTCCATTTTTCCTTTTTATTCTCTTGTTCTTATTCATGGCACCCCCTATTCCTTAGTCCACTCTTTCTTTCATCTTTATATTTCTGGCACCCCCATCTTTAGTAACCACTCTATTTAGGCTTCTTTTTCTGTTTTTCTGTTTTTCCATTTTTTAGGCTTTTTTTCTGTTTTTCTGGGGGGTGGGGGGGAGGGAGGGGGGATAGGTTAGGATTAGGGTAGGAGATATGGGCAGGGGCATCACCCACTCCACCGGGACCTGGCTGGTTAGGGTGTGGAAAAGGAAACAGGGTCCCAGCAATTGCTGGTCCCCTGTTGGTGCACTCTCACTCGACTGGAGTGGGCATTGATGCCCCCTGATCAAAAAATTACCCATCTTGGGTTATAGTTGCTAGCTGTTTATGATTGAGCCCGTCGCGACGTTTCGGCGTTGTTTCGCCTTCATCAGGCTGGGCTCAATGATGTAGGGACTGTCTTGTCCTCTATTTATATGTTTCCCTTAACTTAGGTTTTCTTTGTGACTTTCTTGTCTTCTATTTCTCTGTTTCTTCTTACTTAGGTTTTTTTCTGCATTTTCTTAGCTTTTTCTGTGCTTTTCTGTTTTTCTCAACCCTGCTTGGGGAGTTCTATTTCTCTGTTTGTCTCAACCCTACTTGGGGAGCTTTTCTTTCATGTGCTTTCTTCTTAGCTTTCTCTGTACTTTTTTCTTAGTTTTTCTCTATTTTTCTTCTCTGTGTACCCTTTGTGACTCTCTTGTCATCTATTTCCATTTTTCCTTTTTATTCTCTTGTTCTTATTCATGGCACCCCCTATTCCTTAGTCCACTCTTTCTTTCATCTTTATATTTCTGGCACCCCCATCTTTAGTAACCACTCTATTTAGGCTTCTTTTTCTGTTTTTCTGTTTTTCCATTTTTTAGGCTTTTTTTCTGTTTTTCTGGGGGGTGGGGGGGGGGAGGGGGGATAGGTTAGGATTAGGGTAGGAGATATGGGCAGGGGCATCACCCACTCCACCGGGACCTGGCTGGTTAGGGTGTGGAAAAGGAAACAGGGTCCCAGCAATTGCTGGTCCCCTGTTGGTGCACTCTCACTCGACTGGAGTGGGCATTGATGCCCCCTGATCAAAAAATTACCCATCTTGGGTTATAGTTGCTAGCTGTTTATGATTGAGCCCGTCGCGACGTTTCGGCGTTGTTTCGCCTTCATCAGGCTGGGCTCAATGATGTAGGGACTGTCTTGTCCTCTATTTATATGTTTCCCTTAACTTAGGTTTTCTTTGTGACTTTCTTGTCTTCTATTTCTCTGTTTCTTCTTACTTAGGTTTTTTTCTGCATTTTCTTAGCTTTTTCTGTGCTTTTCTGTTTTTCTCAACCCTGCTTGGGGAGTTCTATTTCTCTGTTTGTCTCAACCCTACTTGGGGAGCTTTTCTTTCATGTGCTTTCTTCTTAGCTTTCTCTGTACTTTTTTCTTAGTTTTTCTCTATTTTTCTTCTCTGTGTACCCTTTGTGACTCTCTTGTCATCTATTTCCATTTTTCCTTTTTATTCTCTTGTTCTTATTCATGGCACCCCCTATTCCTTAGTCCACTCTTTCTTTCATCTTTATATTTCTGGCACCCCCATCTTTAGTAACCACTCTATTTAGGCTTCTTTTTCTGTTTTTCTGTTTTTCCATTTTTTAGGCTTTTTTTCTGTTTTTCTGGGGGGTGGGGGGGAGGGAGGGGGGATAGGTTAGGATTAGGGTAGGAGATATGGGCAGGGGCATCACCCACTCCACCGGGACCTGGCTGGTTAGGGTGTGGAAAAGGAAACAGGGTCCCAGCAATTGCTGGTCCCCTGTTGGTGCACTCTCACTCGACTGGAGTGGGCATTGATGCCCCCTGATCAAAAAATTACCCATCTTGGGTTATAGTTGCTAGCTGTTTATGATTGAGCCCGTCGCGACGTTTCGGCGTTGTTTCGCCTTCATCAGGCTGGGCTCAATGATGTAGGGACTGTCTTGTCCTCTATTTATATGTTTCCCTTAACTTAGGTTTTCTTTGTGACTTTCTTGTCTTCTATTTCTCTGTTTCTTCTTACTTAGGTTTTTTTCTGCATTTTCTTAGCTTTTTCTGTGCTTTTCTGTTTTTCTCAACCCTGCTTGGGGAGTTCTATTTCTCTGTTTGTCTCAACCCTACTTGGGGAGCTTTTCTTTCATGTGCTTTCTTCTTAGCTTTCTCTGTACTTTTTTCTTAGTTTTTCTCTATTTTTCTTCTCTGTGTACCCTTTGTGACTCTCTTGTCATCTATTTCCATTTTTCCTTTTTATTCTCTTGTTCTTATTCATGGCACCCCCTATTCCTTAGTCCACTCTTTCTTTCATCTTTATATTTCTGGCACCCCCATCTTTAGTAACCACTCTATTTAGGCTTCTTTTTCTGTTTTTCTGTTTTTCCATTTTTTAGGCTTTTTTTCTGTTTTTCTGGGGGGTGGGGGGGAGGGAGGGGGGATAGGTTAGGATTAGGGTAGGAGATATGGGCAGGGGCATCACCCACTCCACCGGGACCTGGCTGGTTAGGGTGTGGAAAAGGAAACAGGGTCCCAGCAATTGCTGGTCCCCTGTTGGTGCACTCTCACTCGACTGGAGTGGGCATTGATGCCCCCTGATCAAAAAATTACCCATCTTGGGTTATAGTTGCTAGCTGTTTATGATTGAGCCCGTCGCGACGTTTCGGCGTTGTTTCGCCTTCATCAGGCTGGGCTCAATGATGTAGGGACTGTCTTGTCCTCTATTTATATGTTTCCCTTAACTTAGGTTTTCTTTGTGACTTTCTTGTCTTCTATTTCTCTGTTTCTTCTTACTTAGGTTTTTTTCTGCATTTTCTTAGCTTTTTCTGTGCTTTTCTGTTTTTCTCAACCCTGCTTGGGGAGTTCTATTTCTCTGTTTGTCTCAACCCTACTTGGGGAGCTTTTCTTTCATGTGCTTTCTTCTTAGCTTTCTCTGTACTTTTTTCTTAGTTTTTCTCTATTTTTCTTCTCTGTGTACCCTTTGTGACTCTCTTGTCATCTATTTCCATTTTTCCTTTTTATTCTCTTGTTCTTATTCATGGCACCCCCTATTCCTTAGTCCACTCTTTCTTTCATCTTTATATTTCTGGCACCCCCATCTTTAGTAACCACTCTATTTAGGCTTCTTTTTCTGTTTTTCTGTTTTTCCATTTTTTAGGCTTTTTTTCTGTTTTTCTGGGGGGTGGGGGGGAGGGAGGGGGGATAGGTTAGGATTAGGGTAGGAGATATGGGCAGGGGCATCACCCACTCCACCGGGACCTGGCTGGTTAGGGTGTGGAAAAGGAAACAGGGTCCCAGCAATTGCTGGTCCCCTGTTGGTGCACTCTCACTCGACTGGAGTGGGCATTGATGCCCCCTGATCAAAAAATTACCCATCTTGGGTTATAGTTGCTAGCTGTTTATGATTGAGCCCGTCGCGACGTTTCGGCGTTGTTTCGCCTTCATCAGGCTGGGCTCAATGATGTAGGGACTGTCTTGTCCTCTATTTATATGTTTCCCTTAACTTAGGTTTTCTTTGTGACTTTCTTGTCTTCTATTTCTCTGTTTCTTCTTACTTAGGTTTTTTTCTGCATTTTCTTAGCTTTTTCTGTGCTTTTCTGTTTTTCTCAACCCTGCTTGGGGAGTTCTATTTCTCTGTTTGTCTCAACCCTACTTGGGGAGCTTTTCTTTCATGTGCTTTCTTCTTAGCTTTCTCTGTACTTTTTTCTTAGTTTTTCTCTATTTTTCTTCTCTGTGTACCCTTTGTGACTCTCTTGTCATCTATTTCCATTTTTCCTTTTTATTCTCTTGTTCTTATTCATGGCACCCCCTATTCCTTAGTCCACTCTTTCTTTCATCTTTATATTTCTGGCACCCCCATCTTTAGTAACCACTCTATTTAGGCTTCTTTTTCTGTTTTTCTGTTTTTCCATTTTTTAGGCTTTTTTTCTGTTTTTCTGGGGGGTGGGGGGGAGGGAGGGGGGATAGGTTAGGATTAGGGTAGGAGATATGGGCAGGGGCATCACCCACTCCACCGGGACCTGGCTGGTTAGGGTGTGGAAAAGGAAACAGGGTCCCAGCAATTGCTGGTCCCCTGTTGGTGCACTCTCACTCGACTGGAGTGGGCATTGATGCCCCCTGATCAAAAAATTACCCATCTTGGGTTATAGTTGCTAGCTGTTTATGATTGAGCCCGTCGCGACGTTTCGGCGTTGTTTCGCCTTCATCAGGCTGGGCTCAATGATGTAGGGACTGTCTTGTCCTCTATTTATATGTTTCCCTTAACTTAGGTTTTCTTTGTGACTTTCTTGTCTTCTATTTCTCTGTTTCTTCTTACTTAGGTTTTTTTCTGCATTTTCTTAGCTTTTTCTGTGCTTTTCTGTTTTTCTCAACCCTGCTTGGGGAGTTCTATTTCTCTGTTTGTCTCAACCCTACTTGGGGAGCTTTTCTTTCATGTGCTTTCTTCTTAGCTTTCTCTGTACTTTTTTCTTAGTTTTTCTCTATTTTTCTTCTCTGTGTACCCTTTGTGACTCTCTTGTCATCTATTTCCATTTTTCCTTTTTATTCTCTTGTTCTTATTCATGGCACCCCCTATTCCTTAGTCCACTCTTTCTTTCATCTTTATATTTCTGGCACCCCCATCTTTAGTAACCACTCTATTTAGGCTTCTTTTTCTGTTTTTCTGTTTTTCCATTTTTTAGGCTTTTTTTCTGTTTTTCTGGGGGGTGGGGGGGAGGGAGGGGGGATAGGTTAGGATTAGGGTAGGAGATATGGGCAGGGGCATCACCCACTCCACCGGGACCTGGCTGGTTAGGGTGTGGAAAAGGAAACAGGGTCCCAGCAATTGCTGGTCCCCTGTTGGTGCACTCTCACTCGACTGGAGTGGGCATTGATGCCCCCTGATCAAAAAATTACCCATCTTGGGTTATAGTTGCTAGCTGTTTATGATTGAGCCCGTCGCGACGTTTCGGCGTTGTTTCGCCTTCATCAGGCTGGGCTCAATGATGTAGGGACTGTCTTGTCCTCTATTTATATGTTTCCCTTAACTTAGGTTTTCTTTGTGACTTTCTTGTCTTCTATTTCTCTGTTTCTTCTTACTTAGGTTTTTTTCTGCATTTTCTTAGCTTTTTCTGTGCTTTTCTGTTTTTCTCAACCCTGCTTGGGGAGTTCTATTTCTCTGTTTGTCTCAACCCTACTTGGGGAGCTTTTCTTTCATGTGCTTTCTTCTTAGCTTTCTCTGTACTTTTTTCTTAGTTTTTCTCTATTTTTCTTCTCTGTGTACCCTTTGTGACTCTCTTGTCATCTATTTCCATTTTTCCTTTTTATTCTCTTGTTCTTATTCATGGCACCCCCTATTCCTTAGTCCACTCTTTCTTTCATCTTTATATTTCTGGCACCCCCATCTTTAGTAACCACTCTATTTAGGCTTCTTTTTCTGTTTTTCTGTTTTTCCATTTTTTAGGCTTTTTTTCTGTTTTTCTGGGGGGTGGGGGGGAGGGAGGGGGGATAGGTTAGGATTAGGGTAGGAGATATGGGCAGGGGCATCACCCACTCCACCGGGACCTGGCTGGTTAGGGTGTGGAAAAGGAAACAGGGTCCCAGCAATTGCTGGTCCCCTGTTGGTGCACTCTCACTCGACTGGAGTGGGCATTGATGCCCCCTGATCAAAAAATTACCCATCTTGGGTTATAGTTGCTAGCTGTTTATGATTGAGCCCGTCGCGACGTTTCGGCGTTGTTTCGCCTTCATCAGGCTGGGCTCAATGATGTAGGGACTGTCTTGTCCTCTATTTATATGTTTCCCTTAACTTAGGTTTTCTTTGTGACTTTCTTGTCTTCTATTTCTCTGTTTCTTCTTACTTAGGTTTTTTTCTGCATTTTCTTAGCTTTTTCTGTGCTTTTCTGTTTTTCTCAACCCTGCTTGGGGAGTTCTATTTCTCTGTTTGTCTCAACCCTACTTGGGGAGCTTTTCTTTCATGTGCTTTCTTCTTAGCTTTCTCTGTACTTTTTTCTTAGTTTTTCTCTATTTTTCTTCTCTGTGTACCCTTTGTGACTCTCTTGTCATCTATTTCCATTTTTCCTTTTTATTCTCTTGTTCTTATTCATGGCACCCCCTATTCCTTAGTCCACTCTTTCTTTCATCTTTATATTTCTGGCACCCCCATCTTTAGTAACCACTCTATTTAGGCTTCTTTTTCTGTTTTTCTGTTTTTCCATTTTTTAGGCTTTTTTTCTGTTTTTCTGGGGGGTGGGGGGGAGGGAGGGGGGATAGGTTAGGATTAGGGTAGGAGATATGGGCAGGGGCATCACCCACTCCACCGGGACCTGGCTGGTTAGGGTGTGGAAAAGGAAACAGGGTCCCAGCAATTGCTGGTCCCCTGTTGGTGCACTCTCACTCGACTGGAGTGGGCATTGATGCCCCCTGATCAAAAAATTACCCATCTTGGGTTATAGTTGCTAGCTGTTTATGATTGAGCCCGTCGCGACGTTTCGGCGTTGTTTCGCCTTCATCAGGCTGGGCTCAATGATGTAGGGACTGTCTTGTCCTCTATTTATATGTTTCCCTTAACTTAGGTTTTCTTTGTGACTTTCTTGTCTTCTATTTCTCTGTTTCTTCTTACTTAGGTTTTTTTCTGCATTTTCTTAGCTTTTTCTGTGCTTTTCTGTTTTTCTCAACCCTGCTTGGGGAGTTCTATTTCTCTGTTTGTCTCAACCCTACTTGGGGAGCTTTTCTTTCATGTGCTTTCTTCTTAGCTTTCTCTGTACTTTTTTCTTAGTTTTTCTCTATTTTTCTTCTCTGTGTACCCTTTGTGACTCTCTTGTCATCTATTTCCATTTTTCCTTTTTATTCTCTTGTTCTTATTCATGGCACCCCCTATTCCTTAGTCCACTCTTTCTTTCATCTTTATATTTCTGGCACCCCCATCTTTAGTAACCACTCTATTTAGGCTTCTTTTTCTGTTTTTCTGTTTTTCCATTTTTTAGGCTTTTTTTCTGTTTTTCTGGGGGGTGGGGGGGAGGGAGGGGGGATAGGTTAGGATTAGGGTAGGAGATATGGGCAGGGGCATCACCCACTCCACCGGGACCTGGCTGGTTAGGGTGTGGAAAAGGAAACAGGGTCCCAGCAATTGCTGGTCCCCTGTTGGTGCACTCTCACTCGACTGGAGTGGGCATTGATGCCCCCTGATCAAAAAATTACCCATCTTGGGTTATAGTTGCTAGCTGTTTATGATTGAGCCCGTCGCGACGTTTCGGCGTTGTTTCGCCTTCATCAGGCTGGGCTCAATGATGTAGGGACTGTCTTGTCCTCTATTTATATGTTTCCCTTAACTTAGGTTTTCTTTGTGACTTTCTTGTCTTCTATTTCTCTGTTTCTTCTTACTTAGGTTTTTTTCTGCATTTTCTTAGCTTTTTCTGTGCTTTTCTGTTTTTCTCAACCCTGCTTGGGGAGTTCTATTTCTCTGTTTGTCTCAACCCTACTTGGGGAGCTTTTCTTTCATGTGCTTTCTTCTTAGCTTTCTCTGTACTTTTTTCTTAGTTTTTCTCTATTTTTCTTCTCTGTGTACCCTTTGTGACTCTCTTGTCATCTATTTCCATTTTTCCTTTTTATTCTCTTGTTCTTATTCATGGCACCCCCTATTCCTTAGTCCACTCTTTCTTTCATCTTTATATTTCTGGCACCCCCATCTTTAGTAACCACTCTATTTAGGCTTCTTTTTCTGTTTTTCTGTTTTTCCATTTTTTAGGCTTTTTTTCTGTTTTTCTGGGGGGTGGGGGGGAGGGAGGGGGGATAGGTTAGGATTAGGGTAGGAGATATGGGCAGGGGCATCACCCACTCCACCGGGACCTGGCTGGTTAGGGTGTGGAAAAGGAAACAGGGTCCCAGCAATTGCTGGTCCCCTGTTGGTGCACTCTCACTCGACTGGAGTGGGCATTGATGCCCCCTGATCAAAAAATTACCCATCTTGGGTTATAGTTGCTAGCTGTTTATGATTGAGCCCGTCGCGACGTTTCGGCGTTGTTTCGCCTTCATCAGGCTGGGCTCAATGATGTAGGGACTGTCTTGTCCTCTATTTATATGTTTCCCTTAACTTAGGTTTTCTTTGTGACTTTCTTGTCTTCTATTTCTCTGTTTCTTCTTACTTAGGTTTTTTTCTGCATTTTCTTAGCTTTTTCTGTGCTTTTCTGTTTTTCTCAACCCTGCTTGGGGAGTTCTATTTCTCTGTTTGTCTCAACCCTACTTGGGGAGCTTTTCTTTCATGTGCTTTCTTCTTAGCTTTCTCTGTACTTTTTTCTTAGTTTTTCTCTATTTTTCTTCTCTGTGTACCCTTTGTGACTCTCTTGTCATCTATTTCCATTTTTCCTTTTTATTCTCTTGTTCTTATTCATGGCACCCCCTATTCCTTAGTCCACTCTTTCTTTCATCTTTATATTTCTGGCACCCCCATCTTTAGTAACCACTCTATTTAGGCTTCTTTTTCTGTTTTTCTGTTTTTCCATTTTTTAGGCTTTTTTTCTGTTTTTCTGGGGGGTGGGGGGGAGGGAGGGGGGATAGGTTAGGATTAGGGTAGGAGATATGGGCAGGGGCATCACCCACTCCACCGGGACCTGGCTGGTTAGGGTGTGGAAAAGGAAACAGGGTCCCAGCAATTGCTGGTCCCCTGTTGGTGCACTCTCACTCGACTGGAGTGGGCATTGATGCCCCCTGATCAAAAAATTACCCATCTTGGGTTATAGTTGCTAGCTGTTTATGATTGAGCCCGTCGCGACGTTTCGGCGTTGTTTCGCCTTCATCAGGCTGGGCTCAATGATGTAGGGACTGTCTTGTCCTCTATTTATATGTTTCCCTTAACTTAGGTTTTCTTTGTGACTTTCTTGTCTTCTATTTCTCTGTTTCTTCTTACTTAGGTTTTTTTCTGCATTTTCTTAGCTTTTTCTGTGCTTTTCTGTTTTTCTCAACCCTGCTTGGGGAGTTCTATTTCTCTGTTTGTCTCAACCCTACTTGGGGAGCTTTTCTTTCATGTGCTTTCTTCTTAGCTTTCTCTGTACTTTTTTCTTAGTTTTTCTCTATTTTTCTTCTCTGTGTACCCTTTGTGACTCTCTTGTCATCTATTTCCATTTTTCCTTTTTATTCTCTTGTTCTTATTCATGGCACCCCCTATTCCTTAGTCCACTCTTTCTTTCATCTTTATATTTCTGGCACCCCCATCTTTAGTAACCACTCTATTTAGGCTTCTTTTTCTGTTTTTCTGTTTTTCCATTTTTTAGGCTTTTTTTCTGTTTTTCTGGGGGGTGGGGGGGAGGGAGGGGGGATAGGTTAGGATTAGGGTAGGAGATATGGGCAGGGGCATCACCCACTCCACCGGGACCTGGCTGGTTAGGGTGTGGAAAAGGAAACAGGGTCCCAGCAATTGCTGGTCCCCTGTTGGTGCACTCTCACTCGACTGGAGTGGGCATTGATGCCCCCTGATCAAAAAATTACCCATCTTGGGTTATAGTTGCTAGCTGTTTATGATTGAGCCCGTCGCGACGTTTCGGCGTTGTTTCGCCTTCATCAGGCTGGGCTCAATGATGTAGGGACTGTCTTGTCCTCTATTTATATGTTTCCCTTAACTTAGGTTTTCTTTGTGACTTTCTTGTCTTCTATTTCTCTGTTTCTTCTTACTTAGGTTTTTTTCTGCATTTTCTTAGCTTTTTCTGTGCTTTTCTGTTTTTCTCAACCCTGCTTGGGGAGTTCTATTTCTCTGTTTGTCTCAACCCTACTTGGGGAGCTTTTCTTTCATGTGCTTTCTTCTTAGCTTTCTCTGTACTTTTTTCTTAGTTTTTCTCTATTTTTCTTCTCTGTGTACCCTTTGTGACTCTCTTGTCATCTATTTCCATTTTTCCTTTTTATTCTCTTGTTCTTATTCATGGCACCCCCTATTCCTTAGTCCACTCTTTCTTTCATCTTTATATTTCTGGCACCCCCATCTTTAGTAACCACTCTATTTAGGCTTCTTTTTCTGTTTTTCTGTTTTTCCATTTTTTAGGCTTTTTTTCTGTTTTTCTGGGGGGTGGGGGGGAGGGAGGGGGGATAGGTTAGGATTAGGGTAGGAGATATGGGCAGGGGCATCACCCACTCCACCGGGACCTGGCTGGTTAGGGTGTGGAAAAGGAAACAGGGTCCCAGCAATTGCTGGTCCCCTGTTGGTGCACTCTCACTCGACTGGAGTGGGCATTGATGCCCCCTGATCAAAAAATTACCCATCTTGGGTTATAGTTGCTAGCTGTTTATGATTGAGCCCGTCGCGACGTTTCGGCGTTGTTTCGCCTTCATCAGGCTGGGCTCAATGATGTAGGGACTGTCTTGTCCTCTATTTATATGTTTCCCTTAACTTAGGTTTTCTTTGTGACTTTCTTGTCTTCTATTTCTCTGTTTCTTCTTACTTAGGTTTTTTTCTGCATTTTCTTAGCTTTTTCTGTGCTTTTCTGTTTTTCTCAACCCTGCTTGGGGAGTTCTATTTCTCTGTTTGTCTCAACCCTACTTGGGGAGCTTTTCTTTCATGTGCTTTCTTCTTAGCTTTCTCTGTACTTTTTTCTTAGTTTTTCTCTATTTTTCTTCTCTGTGTACCCTTTGTGACTCTCTTGTCATCTATTTCCATTTTTCCTTTTTATTCTCTTGTTCTTATTCATGGCACCCCCTATTCCTTAGTCCACTCTTTCTTTCATCTTTATATTTCTGGCACCCCCATCTTTAGTAACCACTCTATTTAGGCTTCTTTTTCTGTTTTTCTGTTTTTCCATTTTTTAGGCTTTTTTTCTGTTTTTCTGGGGGGTGGGGGGGAGGGAGGGGGGATAGGTTAGGATTAGGGTAGGAGATATGGGCAGGGGCATCACCCACTCCACCGGGACCTGGCTGGTTAGGGTGTGGAAAAGGAAACAGGGTCCCAGCAATTGCTGGTCCCCTGTTGGTGCACTCTCACTCGACTGGAGTGGGCATTGATGCCCCCTGATCAAAAAATTACCCATCTTGGGTTATAGTTGCTAGCTGTTTATGATTGAGCCCGTCGCGACGTTTCGGCGTTGTTTCGCCTTCATCAGGCTGGGCTCAATGATGTAGGGACTGTCTTGTCCTCTATTTATATGTTTCCCTTAACTTAGGTTTTCTTTGTGACTTTCTTGTCTTCTATTTCTCTGTTTCTTCTTACTTAGGTTTTTTTCTGCATTTTCTTAGCTTTTTCTGTGCTTTTCTGTTTTTCTCAACCCTGCTTGGGGAGTTCTATTTCTCTGTTTGTCTCAACCCTACTTGGGGAGCTTTTCTTTCATGTGCTTTCTTCTTAGCTTTCTCTGTACTTTTTTCTTAGTTTTTCTCTATTTTTCTTCTCTGTGTACCCTTTGTGACTCTCTTGTCATCTATTTCCATTTTTCCTTTTTATTCTCTTGTTCTTATTCATGGCACCCCCTATTCCTTAGTCCACTCTTTCTTTCATCTTTATATTTCTGGCACCCCCATCTTTAGTAACCACTCTATTTAGGCTTCTTTTTCTGTTTTTCTGTTTTTCCATTTTTTAGGCTTTTTTTCTGTTTTTCTGGGGGGTGGGGGGGAGGGAGGGGGGATAGGTTAGGATTAGGGTAGGAGATATGGGCAGGGGCATCACCCACTCCACCGGGACCTGGCTGGTTAGGGTGTGGAAAAGGAAACAGGGTCCCAGCAATTGCTGGTCCCCTGTTGGTGCACTCTCACTCGACTGGAGTGGGCATTGATGCCCCCTGATCAAAAAATTACCCATCTTGGGTTATAGTTGCTAGCTGTTTATGATTGAGCCCGTCGCGACGTTTCGGCGTTGTTTCGCCTTCATCAGGCTGGGCTCAATGATGTAGGGACTGTCTTGTCCTCTATTTATATGTTTCCCTTAACTTAGGTTTTCTTTGTGACTTTCTTGTCTTCTATTTCTCTGTTTCTTCTTACTTAGGTTTTTTTCTGCATTTTCTTAGCTTTTTCTGTGCTTTTCTGTTTTTCTCAACCCTGCTTGGGGAGTTCTATTTCTCTGTTTGTCTCAACCCTACTTGGGGAGCTTTTCTTTCATGTGCTTTCTTCTTAGCTTTCTCTGTACTTTTTTCTTAGTTTTTCTCTATTTTTCTTCTCTGTGTACCCTTTGTGACTCTCTTGTCATCTATTTCCATTTTTCCTTTTTATTCTCTTGTTCTTATTCATGGCACCCCCTATTCCTTAGTCCACTCTTTCTTTCATCTTTATATTTCTGGCACCCCCATCTTTAGTAACCACTCTATTTAGGCTTCTTTTTCTGTTTTTCTGTTTTTCCATTTTTTAGGCTTTTTTTCTGTTTTTCTGGGGGGTGGGGGGGAGGGAGGGGGGATAGGTTAGGATTAGGGTAGGAGATATGGGCAGGGGCATCACCCACTCCACCGGGACCTGGCTGGTTAGGGTGTGGAAAAGGAAACAGGGTCCCAGCAATTGCTGGTCCCCTGTTGGTGCACTCTCACTCGACTGGAGTGGGCATTGATGCCCCCTGATCAAAAAATTACCCATCTTGGGTTATAGTTGCTAGCTGTTTATGATTGAGCCCGTCGCGACGTTTCGGCGTTGTTTCGCCTTCATCAGGCTGGGCTCAATGATGTAGGGACTGTCTTGTCCTCTATTTATATGTTTCCCTTAACTTAGGTTTTCTTTGTGACTTTCTTGTCTTCTATTTCTCTGTTTCTTCTTACTTAGGTTTTTTTCTGCATTTTCTTAGCTTTTTCTGTGCTTTTCTGTTTTTCTCAACCCTGCTTGGGGAGTTCTATTTCTCTGTTTGTCTCAACCCTACTTGGGGAGCTTTTCTTTCATGTGCTTTCTTCTTAGCTTTCTCTGTACTTTTTTCTTAGTTTTTCTCTATTTTTCTTCTCTGTGTACCCTTTGTGACTCTCTTGTCATCTATTTCCATTTTTCCTTTTTATTCTCTTGTTCTTATTCATGGCACCCCCTATTCCTTAGTCCACTCTTTCTTTCATCTTTATATTTCTGGCACCCCCATCTTTAGTAACCACTCTATTTAGGCTTCTTTTTCTGTTTTTCTGTTTTTCCATTTTTTAGGCTTTTTTTCTGTTTTTCTGGGGGGTGGGGGGGAGGGAGGGGGGATAGGTTAGGATTAGGGTAGGAGATATGGGCAGGGGCATCACCCACTCCACCGGGACCTGGCTGGTTAGGGTGTGGAAAAGGAAACAGGGTCCCAGCAATTGCTGGTCCCCTGTTGGTGCACTCTCACTCGACTGGAGTGGGCATTGATGCCCCCTGATCAAAAAATTACCCATCTTGGGTTATAGTTGCTAGCTGTTTATGATTGAGCCCGTCGCGACGTTTCGGCGTTGTTTCGCCTTCATCAGGCTGGGCTCAATGATGTAGGGACTGTCTTGTCCTCTATTTATATGTTTCCCTTAACTTAGGTTTTCTTTGTGACTTTCTTGTCTTCTATTTCTCTGTTTCTTCTTACTTAGGTTTTTTTCTGCATTTTCTTAGCTTTTTCTGTGCTTTTCTGTTTTTCTCAACCCTGCTTGGGGAGTTCTATTTCTCTGTTTGTCTCAACCCTACTTGGGGAGCTTTTCTTTCATGTGCTTTCTTCTTAGCTTTCTCTGTACTTTTTTCTTAGTTTTTCTCTATTTTTCTTCTCTGTGTACCCTTTGTGACTCTCTTGTCATCTATTTCCATTTTTCCTTTTTATTCTCTTGTTCTTATTCATGGCACCCCCTATTCCTTAGTCCACTCTTTCTTTCATCTTTATATTTCTGGCACCCCCATCTTTAGTAACCACTCTATTTAGGCTTCTTTTTCTGTTTTTCTGTTTTTCCATTTTTTAGGCTTTTTTTCTGTTTTTCTGGGGGGTGGGGGGGAGGGAGGGGGGATAGGTTAGGATTAGGGTAGGAGATATGGGCAGGGGCATCACCCACTCCACCGGGACCTGGCTGGTTAGGGTGTGGAAAAGGAAACAGGGTCCCAGCAATTGCTGGTCCCCTGTTGGTGCACTCTCACTCGACTGGAGTGGGCATTGATGCCCCCTGATCAAAAAATTACCCATCTTGGGTTATAGTTGCTAGCTGTTTATGATTGAGCCCGTCGCGACGTTTCGGCGTTGTTTCGCCTTCATCAGGCTGGGCTCAATGATGTAGGGACTGTCTTGTCCTCTATTTATATGTTTCCCTTAACTTAGGTTTTCTTTGTGACTTTCTTGTCTTCTATTTCTCTGTTTCTTCTTACTTAGGTTTTTTTCTGCATTTTCTTAGCTTTTTCTGTGCTTTTCTGTTTTTCTCAACCCTGCTTGGGGAGTTCTATTTCTCTGTTTGTCTCAACCCTACTTGGGGAGCTTTTCTTTCATGTGCTTTCTTCTTAGCTTTCTCTGTACTTTTTTCTTAGTTTTTCTCTATTTTTCTTCTCTGTGTACCCTTTGTGACTCTCTTGTCATCTATTTCCATTTTTCCTTTTTATTCTCTTGTTCTTATTCATGGCACCCCCTATTCCTTAGTCCACTCTTTCTTTCATCTTTATATTTCTGGCACCCCCATCTTTAGTAACCACTCTATTTAGGCTTCTTTTTCTGTTTTTCTGTTTTTCCATTTTTTAGGCTTTTTTTCTGTTTTTCTGGGGGGTGGGGGGGAGGGAGGGGGGATAGGTTAGGATTAGGGTAGGAGATATGGGCAGGGGCATCACCCACTCCACCGGGACCTGGCTGGTTAGGGTGTGGAAAAGGAAACAGGGTCCCAGCAATTGCTGGTCCCCTGTTGGTGCACTCTCACTCGACTGGAGTGGGCATTGATGCCCCCTGATCAAAAAATTACCCATCTTGGGTTATAGTTGCTAGCTGTTTATGATTGAGCCCGTCGCGACGTTTCGGCGTTGTTTCGCCTTCATCAGGCTGGGCTCAATGATGTAGGGACTGTCTTGTCCTCTATTTATATGTTTCCCTTAACTTAGGTTTTCTTTGTGACTTTCTTGTCTTCTATTTCTCTGTTTCTTCTTACTTAGGTTTTTTTCTGCATTTTCTTAGCTTTTTCTGTGCTTTTCTGTTTTTCTCAACCCTGCTTGGGGAGTTCTATTTCTCTGTTTGTCTCAACCCTACTTGGGGAGCTTTTCTTTCATGTGCTTTCTTCTTAGCTTTCTCTGTACTTTTTTCTTAGTTTTTCTCTATTTTTCTTCTCTGTGTACCCTTTGTGACTCTCTTGTCATCTATTTCCATTTTTCCTTTTTATTCTCTTGTTCTTATTCATGGCACCCCCTATTCCTTAGTCCACTCTTTCTTTCATCTTTATATTTCTGGCACCCCCATCTTTAGTAACCACTCTATTTAGGCTTCTTTTTCTGTTTTTCTGTTTTTCCATTTTTTAGGCTTTTTTTCTGTTTTTCTGGGGGGTGGGGGGGAGGGAGGGGGGATAGGTTAGGATTAGGGTAGGAGATATGGGCAGGGGCATCACCCACTCCACCGGGACCTGGCTGGTTAGGGTGTGGAAAAGGAAACAGGGTCCCAGCAATTGCTGGTCCCCTGTTGGTGCACTCTCACTCGACTGGAGTGGGCATTGATGCCCCCTGATCAAAAAATTACCCATCTTGGGTTATAGTTGCTAGCTGTTTATGATTGAGCCCGTCGCGACGTTTCGGCGTTGTTTCGCCTTCATCAGGCTGGGCTCAATGATGTAGGGACTGTCTTGTCCTCTATTTATATGTTTCCCTTAACTTAGGTTTTCTTTGTGACTTTCTTGTCTTCTATTTCTCTGTTTCTTCTTACTTAGGTTTTTTTCTGCATTTTCTTAGCTTTTTCTGTGCTTTTCTGTTTTTCTCAACCCTGCTTGGGGAGTTCTATTTCTCTGTTTGTCTCAACCCTACTTGGGGAGCTTTTCTTTCATGTGCTTTCTTCTTAGCTTTCTCTGTACTTTTTTCTTAGTTTTTCTCTATTTTTCTTCTCTGTGTACCCTTTGTGACTCTCTTGTCATCTATTTCCATTTTTCCTTTTTATTCTCTTGTTCTTATTCATGGCACCCCCTATTCCTTAGTCCACTCTTTCTTTCATCTTTATATTTCTGGCACCCCCATCTTTAGTAACCACTCTATTTAGGCTTCTTTTTCTGTTTTTCTGTTTTTCCATTTTTTAGGCTTTTTTTCTGTTTTTCTGGGGGGTGGGGGGAGGGAGGGGGATAGGTTAGGATTAGGGTAGGAGATATGGGCAGGGGCATCACCCACTCCACCGGGACCTGGCTGGTTAGGGTGTGGAAAAGGAAACAGGGTCCCAGCAATTGCTGGTCCCCTGTTGGTGCACTCTCACTCGACTGGAGTGGGCATTGATGCCCCCTGATCAAAAAATTACCCATCTTGGGTTATAGTTGCTAGCTGTTTATGATTGAGCCCGTCGCGACGTTTCGGCGTTGTTTCGCCTTCATCAGGCTGGGCTCAATGATGTAGGGACTGTCTTGTCCTCTATTTATATGTTTCCCTTAACTTAGGTTTTCTTTGTGACTTTCTTGTCTTCTATTCTCTGTTTCTTCTTACTTAGGTTTTTTTCTGCATTTTCTTAGCTTTTTCTGTGCTTTTCTGTTTTTCTCAACCCTGCTTGGGGAGTTCTATTTCTCTGTTTGTCTCAACCCTACTTGGGGAGCTTTTCTTTCATGTGCTTTCTTCTTAGCTTTCTCTGTACTTTTTTCTTAGTTTTTCTCTATTTTTCTTCTCTGTGTACCCTTTGTGACTCTCTTGTCATCTATTTCCATTTTTCCTTTTTATTCTCTTGTTCTTATTCATGGCACCCCCTATTCCTTAGTCCACTCTTTCTTTCATCTTTATATTTCTGGCACCCCCATCTTTAGTAACCACTCTATTTAGGCTTCTTTTTCTGTTTTTCTGTTTTTCCATTTTTTAGGCTTTTTTTCTGTTTTTCTGGGGGGTGGGGGGAGGGAGGGGGGATAGGTTAGGATTAGGGTAGGAGATATGGGCAGGGGCATCACCCACTCCACCGGGACCTGGCTGGTTAGGGTGTGGAAAAGGAAACAGGGTCCCAGCAATTGCTGGTCCCCTGTTGGTGCACTCTCACTCGACTGGAGTGGGCATTGATGCCCCCTGATCAAAAATTACCCATCTTGGGTTATAGTTGCTAGCTGTTTATGATTGAGCCCGTCGCGACGTTTCGGCGTTGTTTCGCCTTCATCAGGCTGGGCTCAATGATGTAGGGACTGTCTTGTCCTCTATTTATATGTTTCCCTTAACTTAGGTTTTTCTTTGTGACTTTCTTGTCTTCTATTTCTCTGTTTCTTCTTACTTAGGTTTTTTTCTGCATTTTCTTAGCTTTTTCTGTGCTTTTCTGTTTTTCTCAACCCTGCTTGGGGAGTTCTATTTCTCTGTTTGTCTCAACCCTACTTGGGGAGCTTTTCTTTCATGTGCTTTCTTCTTAGCTTTCTCTGTACTTTTTTCTTAGTTTTTCTCTATTTTTCTTCTCTGTGTACCCTTTGTGACTCTCTTGTCATCTATTTCCATTTTTCCTTTTTATTCTCTTGTTCTTATTCATGGCACCCCCTATTCCTTAGTCCACTCTTTCTTTCATCTTTATATTTCTGGCACCCCCATCTTTAGTAACCACTCTATTTAGGCTTCTTTTTCTGTTTTTCTGTTTTTCCATTTTTTAGGCTTTTTTTCTGTTTTTCTGGGGGGTGGGGGGGAGGGAGGGGGGATAGGTTAGGATTAGGGTAGGAGATATGGGCAGGGGCATCACCCACTCCACCGGGACCTGGCTGGTTAGGGTGTGGAAAAGGAAACAGGGTCCCAGCAATTGCTGGTCCCCTGTTGGTGCACTCTCACTCGACTGGAGTGGGCATTGATGCCCCCTGATCAAAAAATTACCCATCTTGGGTTATAGTTGCTAGCTGTTTATGATTGAGCCCGTCGCGACGTTTCGGCGTTGTTTCGCCTTCATCAGGCTGGGCTCAATGATGTAGGGACTGTCTTGTCCTCTATTTATATGTTTCCCTTAACTTAGGTTTTCTTTGTGACTTTCTTGTCTTCTATTTCTCTGTTTCTTCTTACTTAGGTTTTTTTCTGCATTTTCTTAGCTTTTTCTGTGCTTTTCTGTTTTTCTCAACCCTGCTTGGGGAGTTCTATTTCTCTGTTTGTCTCAACCCTACTTGGGGAGCTTTTCTTTCATGTGCTTTCTTCTTAGCTTTCTCTGTACTTTTTTCTTAGTTTTTCTCTATTTTTCTTCTCTGTGTACCCTTTGTGACTCTCTTGTCATCTATTTCCATTTTTCCTTTTTATTCTCTTGTTCTTATTCATGGCACCCCCTATTCCTTAGTCCACTCTTTCTTTCATCTTTATATTTCTGGCACCCCCATCTTTAGTAACCACTCTATTTAGGCTTCTTTTTCTGTTTTTCTGTTTTTCCATTTTTTAGGCTTTTTTTCTGTTTTTCTGGGGGGTGGGGGGAGGGAGGGGGGATAGGTTAGGATTAGGGTAGGAGATATGGGCAGGGGCATCACCCACTCCACCGGGACCTGGCTGGTTAGGGTGTGGAAAAGGAAACAGGGTCCCAGCAATTGCTGGTCCCCTGTTGGTGCACTCTCACTCGACTGGAGTGGGCATTGATGCCCCCTGATCAAAAAATTACCCATCTTGGGTTATAGTTGCTAGCTGTTTATGATTGAGCCCGTCGCGACGTTTCGGCGTTGTTTCGCCTTCATCAGGCTGGGCTCAATGATGTAGGGACTGTCTTGTCCTCTATTTATATGTTTCCCTTAACTTAGGTTTTCTTTGTGACTTTCTTGTCTTCTATTTCTCTGTTTCTTCTTACTTAGGTTTTTTTCTGCATTTTCTTAGCTTTTTCTGTGCTTTTCTGTTTTTCTCAACCCTGCTTGGGGAGTTCTATTTCTCTGTTTGTCTCAACCCTACTTGGGGAGCTTTTCTTTCATGTGCTTTCTTCTTAGCTTTCTCTGTACTTTTTTCTTAGTTTTTCTCTATTTTTCTTCTCTGTGTACCCTTTGTGACTCTCTTGTCATCTATTTCCATTTTTCCTTTTTATTCTCTTGTTCTTATTCATGGCACCCCCTATTCCTTAGTCCACTCTTTCTTTCATCTTTATATTTCTGGCACCCCCATCTTTAGTAACCACTCTATTTAGGCTTCTTTTTCTGTTTTTCTGTTTTTCCATTTTTTAGGCTTTTTTTCTGTTTTTCTGGGGGGTGGGGGGGAGGGAGGGGGGATAGGTTAGGATTAGGGTAGGAGATATGGGCAGGGGCATCACCCACTCCACCGGGACCTGGCTGGTTAGGGTGTGGAAAAGGAAACAGGGTCCCAGCAATTGCTGGTCCCCTGTTGGTGCACTCTCACTCGACTGGAGTGGGCATTGATGCCCCCTGATCAAAAAATTACCCATCTTGGGTTATAGTTGCTAGCTGTTTATGATTGAGCCCGTCGCGACGTTTCGGCGTTGTTTCGCCTTCATCAGGCTGGGCTCAATGATGTAGGGACTGTCTTGTCCTCTATTTATATGTTTCCCTTAACTTAGGTTTTCTTTGTGACTTTCTTGTCTTCTATTTCTCTGTTTCTTCTTACTTAGGTTTTTTTCTGCATTTTCTTAGCTTTTTCTGTGCTTTTCTGTTTTTCTCAACCCTGCTTGGGGAGTTCTATTTCTCTGTTTGTCTCAACCCTACTTGGGGAGCTTTTCTTTCATGTGCTTTCTTCTTAGCTTTCTCTGTACTTTTTTCTTAGTTTTTCTCTATTTTTCTTCTCTGTGTACCCTTTGTGACTCTCTTGTCATCTATTTCCATTTTTCCTTTTTATTCTCTTGTTCTTATTCATGGCACCCCCTATTCCTTAGTCCACTCTTTCTTTCATCTTTATATTTCTGGCACCCCCATCTTTAGTAACCACTCTATTTAGGCTTCTTTTTCTGTTTTTCTGTTTTTCCATTTTTTAGGCTTTTTTTCTGTTTTTCTGGGGGGTGGGGGGGAGGGAGGGGGGATAGGTTAGGATTAGGGTAGGAGATATGGGCAGGGGCATCACCCACTCCACCGGGACCTGGCTGGTTAGGGTGTGGAAAAGGAAACAGGGTCCCAGCAATTGCTGGTCCCCTGTTGGTGCACTCTCACTCGACTGGAGTGGGCATTGATGCCCCCTGATCAAAAAATTACCCATCTTGGGTTATAGTTGCTAGCTGTTTATGATTGAGCCCGTCGCGACGTTTCGGCGTTGTTTCGCCTTCATCAGGCTGGGCTCAATGATGTAGGGACTGTCTTGTCCTCTATTTATATGTTTCCCTTAACTTAGGTTTTCTTTGTGACTTTCTTGTCTTCTATTTCTCTGTTTCTTCTTACTTAGGTTTTTTTCTGCATTTTCTTAGCTTTTTCTGTGCTTTTCTGTTTTTCTCAACCCTGCTTGGGGAGTTCTATTTCTCTGTTTGTCTCAACCCTACTTGGGGAGCTTTTCTTTCATGTGCTTTCTTCTTAGCTTTCTCTGTACTTTTTTCTTAGTTTTTCTCTATTTTTCTTCTCTGTGTACCCTTTGTGACTCTCTTGTCATCTATTTCCATTTTTCCTTTTTATTCTCTTGTTCTTATTCATGGCACCCCCTATTCCTTAGTCCACTCTTTCTTTCATCTTTATATTTCTGGCACCCCCATCTTTAGTAACCACTCTATTTAGGCTTCTTTTTCTGTTTTTCTGTTTTTCCATTTTTTAGGCTTTTTTTCTGTTTTTCTGGGGGGTGGGGGGGAGGGAGGGGGGATAGGTTAGGATTAGGGTAGGAGATATGGGCAGGGGCATCACCCACTCCACCGGGACCTGGCTGGTTAGGGTGTGGAAAAGGAAACAGGGTCCCAGCAATTGCTGGTCCCCTGTTGGTGCACTCTCACTCGACTGGAGTGGGCATTGATGCCCCCTGATCAAAAAATTACCCATCTTGGGTTATAGTTGCTAGCTGTTTATGATTGAGCCCGTCGCGACGTTTCGGCGTTGTTTCGCCTTCATCAGGCTGGGCTCAATGATGTAGGGACTGTCTTGTCCTCTATTTATATGTTTCCCTTAACTTAGGTTTTCTTTGTGACTTTCTTGTCTTCTATTTCTCTGTTTCTTCTTACTTAGGTTTTTTTCTGCATTTTCTTAGCTTTTTCTGTGCTTTTCTGTTTTTCTCAACCCTGCTTGGGGAGTTCTATTTCTCTGTTTGTCTCAACCCTACTTGGGGAGCTTTTCTTTCATGTGCTTTCTTCTTAGCTTTCTCTGTACTTTTTTCTTAGTTTTTCTCTATTTTTCTTCTCTGTGTACCCTTTGTGACTCTCTTGTCATCTATTTCCATTTTTCCTTTTTATTCTCTTGTTCTTATTCATGGCACCCCCTATTCCTTAGTCCACTCTTTCTTTCATCTTTATATTTCTGGCACCCCCATCTTTAGTAACCACTCTATTTAGGCTTCTTTTTCTGTTTTTCTGTTTTTCCATTTTTTAGGCTTTTTTTCTGTTTTTCTGGGGGGTGGGGGGGAGGGAGGGGGGATAGGTTAGGATTAGGGTAGGAGATATGGGCAGGGGCATCACCCACTCCACCGGGACCTGGCTGGTTAGGGTGTGGAAAAGGAAACAGGGTCCCAGCAATTGCTGGTCCCCTGTTGGTGCACTCTCACTCGACTGGAGTGGGCATTGATGCCCCCTGATCAAAAAATTACCCATCTTGGGTTATAGTTGCTAGCTGTTTATGATTGAGCCCGTCGCGACGTTTCGGCGTTGTTTCGCCTTCATCAGGCTGGGCTCAATGATGTAGGGACTGTCTTGTCCTCTATTTATATGTTTCCCTTAACTTAGGTTTTCTTTGTGACTTTCTTGTCTTCTATTTCTCTGTTTCTTCTTACTTAGGTTTTTTCTGCATTTTCTTAGCTTTTTCTGTGCTTTTCTGTTTTTTCTCAACCCTGCTTGGGGAGTTCTATTTCTCTGTTTGTCTCAACCCTACTTGGGGAGCTTTTCTTTCATGTGCTTTCTTCTTAGCTTTCTCTGTACTTTTTTCTTAGTTTTTCTCTATTTTTCTTCTCTGTGTACCCTTTGTGACTCTCTTGTCATCTATTTCCATTTTTCCTTTTTATTCTCTTGTTCTTATTCATGGCACCCCCTATTCCTTAGTCCACTCTTTCTTTCATCTTTATATTTCTGGCACCCCCATCTTTAGTAACCACTCTATTTAGGCTTCTTTTTCTGTTTTTCTGTTTTTCCATTTTTTA
>NC_140578.1:48761992-48798885 GCF_057381845.1 Rhamphochromis longiceps
AAGAGATGGCAGGGGCATCACCCACTCCACCGGGACCTGGCTGGTTAGGGTGTGGAAAAGGAAAACAGGGTCCCAGCAATTGCTGGTCCCTGTTGGTGCACTCTCACCGACTGGAGTGGGCATTGATGCCCCTGATCAAAAAATTACCCATCTTGGGTTATAGTTGCTAGCTGTTTATGATTGAGCCCGTCGCGACGTTTCGGCGTTTCGCCTTCATCAGGCTGGGCTCAATGATGTAGGGACTGTCTTGTCTCTATTTATATGTTTCCCTTAACTTAGGTTTTCTTTGTGACTTTCTTGTCTTCTATTTCTCTGTTTCTTCTTACTTAGGTTTTTTTCTGCATTTTCTTAGCTTTTTCTGTGCTTTTCTTTTTTACTCAACCCTGCTTGGGGAGTCCTATTTCTCTGTTTGTCTCAACCCTACTTGGGGAGCTTTTCTTTCATGTGCTTCTCTTCTTAGCTTTCTCTGTACTTTTTTCTTAGTTTTTCTCTATTTTTCTTCTCTGTGTACCCTTTGTGACTCTCTTGTCATCTATTTCCATTTTTCCTTTCTATTCTCTTGTTTTTATTTATGGCACCCCCTATTCCTTAGTCACTCTTTCTTTCCATCTTTATATTTCTGGCACCCCCATCTTTAGTAACCACTCTATTTAGGCTTCTTTTTCTGTTTTTCTGTTTTTCCATTTTTTAGGCTTTTTTTCTGTTTTTCTGGGGGGTGGGGGGAGGGAGGGGGGATAGGTTAGGATTAGGGTAGGAGATATGGGCAGGGGCATCACCCACTCCACCGGGACCTGGCTGGTTAGGGTGTGGAAAAGGAAACAGGGTCCCAGCAATTGCTGGGCCCCTGTTGGTGCACTCTCACTCGACTGGAGTGGGCATTGATGCCCCCTGATCAAAAAATTACCCATCTTGGGTTATAGTTGCTAGCTGTTTATGATTGAGCCCGTCGCGACGTTTCGGCGTTGTTTCGCCTTCATCAGGCTGGGCTCAATGATGTAGGGACTGTCTTGTCCTCTATTTATATGTTTCCCTTAACTTAGGTTTTCTTTGTGACTTTCTTGTCTTCTATTTCTCTGTTTCTTCTTACTTAGGTTTTTTTCTGCATTTTCTTAGCTTTTCTGTGCTTTTCTGTTTTTCTCAACCCTGCTTGGGGAGTCCTATTTCTCTGTTTGTCTCAACCCTACTTGGGGAGCTTTTCTTTCATGTGCTTTCTTCTTAGCTTTCTCTGTACTTTTTCTTAGTTTTTCTCTATTTTTCTTCTCTGTGTACCCTTTGTGACTCTCTTGTCATCTATTTCCATTTTCCTTTCTATTCTCTTGTTTTTATTTATGGCACCCCCTATTCCTTAGTCCACTCTTTCTTTCATCTTTATATTTCTGGCACCCCCATCTTTAGTAACCACTCTATTTAGGCTTCTTTTTCTGTTTTCTGTTTTTCCATTTTTTAGGCTTTTTTTCTGTTTTTCTGGGGGGTGGGGGGGAGGGAGGGGGGATAGGTTAGGATTAGGGTAGGAGATATGGGCAGGGGCATCACCCACTCCACCGGGACCTGGCTGGTTAGGGTGTGGAAAAGGAAACAGGGTCCCAGCAATTGCTGGTCCCCTGTTGGTGCACTCTCACTCGACTGGAGTGGGCATTGATGCCCCCTGATCAAAAAATTACCCATCTTGGGTTATAGTTGCTAGCTGTTTATGATTGAGCCCGTCGCGACGTTTCGGCGTTGTTTCGCCTTCATCAGGCTGGGCTCAATGATGTAGGGACTGTCTTGTCCTCTATTTATATGTTTCCCTTAACTTAGGTTTTCTTTGTGACTTTCTTGTCTTCTATTTCTCTGTTTCTTCTTACTTAGGTTTTTTTCTGCATTTTCTTAGCTTTTTCTGTGCTTTTCTGTTTTTCTCAACCCTGCTTGGGGAGTCCTATTTCTCTGTTTGTCTCAACCCTACTTGGGGAGCTTTTCTTTCATGTGCTTTCTTCTTAGCTTTCTCTGTACTTTTTTCTTAGTTTTTCTCTATTTTTCTTCTCTGTGTACCCTTTGTGACTCTCTTGTCATCTATTTCCATTTTTCCTTTCTATTCTCTTGTTTTTATTTATGGCACCCCCTATTCCTTAGTCCACTCTTTCTTTCATCTTTATATTCTGGCACCCCCATCTTTAGTAACCACTCTATTTAGGCTTCTTTTTCTGTTTTTCTGTTTTTCCATTTTTTAGGCTTTTTTTTCTGTTTTTCTGGGGGGTGGGGGGGAGGGAGGGGGGATAGGTTAGGATTAGGGTAGGAGATATGGGCAGGGGCATCACCCACTCCACCGGGACCTGGCTGGTTAGGGTGTGGAAAAGGAAACAGGGTCCCAGCAATTGCTGGTCCCCTGTTGGTGCACTCTCACTCGACTGGAGTGGGCATTGATGCCCCCTGATCAAAAAATTACCCATCTTGGGTTATAGTTGCTAGCTGTTTATGATTGAGCCCGTCGCGACGTTTCGGCGTTGTTTCGCCTTCATCAGGCTGGGCTCAATGATGTAGGGACTGTCTTGTCCTCTATTTATATGTTTCCCTTAACTTAGGTTTTCTTTGTGACTTTCTTGTCTTCTATTTCTCTGTTTCTTCTTACTTAGGTTTTTTTCTGCATTTTCTTAGCTTTTTCTGTGCTTTTCTGTTTTTCTCAACCCTGCTTGGGGAGTCCTATTTCTCTGTTTGTCTCAACCCTACTTGGGGAGCTTTTCTTTCATGTGCTTTCTTCTTAGCTTTCTCTGTACTTTTTTCTTAGTTTTTCTCTATTTTTCTTCTCTGTGTACCCTTTGTGACTCTCTTGTCATCTATTTCCATTTTTCCTTTCTATTCTCTTGTTTTTATTTATGGCACCCCCTATTCCTTAGTCCACTCTTTCTTTCATCTTTATATTTCTGGCACCCCCATCTTTAGTAACCACTCTATTTAGGCTTCTTTTTCTGTTTTTCTGTTTTTCCATTTTTTAGGCTTTTTTTCTGTTTTTCTGGGGGGTGGGGGGGAGGGAGGGGGGATAGGTTAGGATTAGGGTAGGAGATATGGGCAGGGGCATCACCCACTCCACCGGGACCTGGCTGGTTAGGGTGTGGAAAAGGAAACAGGGTCCCAGCAATTGCTGGTCCCCTGTTGGTGCACTCTCACTCGACTGGAGTGGGCATTGATGCCCCCTGATCAAAAAATTACCCATCTTGGGTTATAGTTGCTAGCTGTTTATGATTGAGCCCGTCGCGACGTTTCGGCGTTGTTTCGCCTTCATCAGGCTGGGCTCAATGATGTAGGGACTGTCTTGTCCTCTATTTATATGTTTCCCTTAACTTAGGTTTTCTTTGTGACTTTCTTGTCTTCTATTTCTCTGTTTCTTCTTACTTAGGTTTTTTTCTGCATTTTCTTAGCTTTTTCTGTGCTTTTCTGTTTTTCTCAACCCTGCTTGGGGAGTCCTATTTCTCTGTTTGTCTCAACCCTACTTGGGGAGCTTTTCTTTCATGTGCTTTCTTCTTAGCTTTCTCTGTACTTTTTTCTTAGTTTTTCTCTATTTTTCTTCTCTGTGTACCCTTTGTGACTCTCTTGTCATCTATTTCCATTTTTCCTTTCTATTCTCTTGTTTTTATTTATGGCACCCCCTATTCCTTAGTCCACTCTTTCTTTCATCTTTATATTTCTGGCACCCCCATCTTTAGTAACCACTCTATTTAGGCTTCTTTTTCTGTTTTTCTGTTTTTCCATTTTTTAGGCTTTTTTTCTGTTTTTCTGGGGGGTGGGGGGGAGGGAGGGGGGATAGGTTAGGATTAGGGTAGGAGATATGGGCAGGGGCATCACCCACTCCACCGGGACCTGGCTGGTTAGGGTGTGGAAAAGGAAACAGGGTCCCAGCAATTGCTGGTCCCCTGTTGGTGCACTCTCACTCGACTGGAGTGGGCATTGATGCCCCCTGATCAAAAAATTACCCATCTTGGGTTATAGTTGCTAGCTGTTTATGATTGAGCCCGTCGCGACGTTTCGGCGTTGTTTCGCCTTCATCAGGCTGGGCTCAATGATGTAGGGACTGTCTTGTCCTCTATTTATATGTTTCCCTTAACTTAGGTTTTCTTTGTGACTTTCTTGTCTTCTATTTCTCTGTTTCTTCTTACTTAGGTTTTTTTCTGCATTTTCTTAGCTTTTTCTGTGCTTTTCTGTTTTTCTCAACCCTGCTTGGGGAGTCCTATTTCTCTGTTTGTCTCAACCCTACTTGGGGAGCTTTTCTTTCATGTGCTTTCTTCTTAGCTTTCTCTGTACTTTTTTCTTAGTTTTTCTCTATTTTTCTTCTCTGTGTACCCTTTGTGACTCTCTTGTCATCTATTTCCATTTTTCCTTTCTATTCTCTTGTTTTTATTTATGGCACCCCCTATTCCTTAGTCCACTCTTTCTTTCATCTTTATATTTCTGGCACCCCCATCTTTAGTAACCACTCTATTTAGGCTTCTTTTTCTGTTTTTCTGTTTTTCCATTTTTTAGGCTTTTTTTCTGTTTTTCTGGGGGGTGGGGGGGAGGGAGGGGGGATAGGTTAGGATTAGGGTAGGAGATATGGGCAGGGGCATCACCCACTCCACCGGGACCTGGCTGGTTAGGGTGTGGAAAAGGAAACAGGGTCCCAGCAATTGCTGGTCCCCTGTTGGTGCACTCTCACTCGACTGGAGTGGGCATTGATGCCCCCTGATCAAAAAATTACCCATCTTGGGTTATAGTTGCTAGCTGTTTATGATTGAGCCCGTCGCGACGTTTCGGCGTTGTTTCGCCTTCATCAGGCTGGGCTCAATGATGTAGGGACTGTCTTGTCCTCTATTTATATGTTTCCCTTAACTTAGGTTTTCTTTGTGACTTTCTTGTCTTCTATTTCTCTGTTTCTTCTTACTTAGGTTTTTTTCTGCATTTTCTTAGCTTTTTCTGTGCTTTTCTGTTTTTCTCAACCCTGCTTGGGGAGTCCTATTTCTCTGTTTGTCTCAACCCTACTTGGGGAGCTTTTCTTTCATGTGCTTTCTTCTTAGCTTTCTCTGTACTTTTTTCTTAGTTTTTCTCTATTTTTCTTCTCTGTGTACCCTTTGTGACTCTCTTGTCATCTATTTCCATTTTTCCTTTCTATTCTCTTGTTTTTATTTATGGCACCCCCTATTCCTTAGTCCACTCTTTCTTTCATCTTTATATTTCTGGCACCCCCATCTTTAGTAACCACTCTATTTAGGCTTCTTTTTCTGTTTTTCTGTTTTTCCATTTTTTAGGCTTTTTTTCTGTTTTTCTGGGGGGTGGGGGGGAGGGAGGGGGGATAGGTTAGGATTAGGGTAGGAGATATGGGCAGGGGCATCACCCACTCCACCGGGACCTGGCTGGTTAGGGTGTGGAAAAGGAAACAGGGTCCCAGCAATTGCTGGTCCCCTGTTGGTGCACTCTCACTCGACTGGAGTGGGCATTGATGCCCCCTGATCAAAAAATTACCCATCTTGGGTTATAGTTGCTAGCTGTTTATGATTGAGCCCGTCGCGACGTTTCGGCGTTGTTTCGCCTTCATCAGGCTGGGCTCAATGATGTAGGGACTGTCTTGTCCTCTATTTATATGTTTCCCTTAACTTAGGTTTTCTTTGTGACTTTCTTGTCTTCTATTTCTCTGTTTCTTCTTACTTAGGTTTTTTTCTGCATTTTCTTAGCTTTTTCTGTGCTTTTCTGTTTTTCTCAACCCTGCTTGGGGAGTCCTATTTCTCTGTTTGTCTCAACCCTACTTGGGGAGCTTTTCTTTCATGTGCTTTCTTCTTAGCTTTCTCTGTACTTTTTTCTTAGTTTTTCTCTATTTTTCTTCTCTGTGTACCCTTTGTGACTCTCTTGTCATCTATTTCCATTTTTCCTTTCTATTCTCTTGTTTTTATTTATGGCACCCCCTATTCCTTAGTCCACTCTTTCTTTCATCTTTATATTTCTGGCACCCCCATCTTTAGTAACCACTCTATTTAGGCTTCTTTTTCTGTTTTTCTGTTTTTCCATTTTTTAGGCTTTTTTTCTGTTTTTCTGGGGGGTGGGGGGGAGGGAGGGGGGATAGGTTAGGATTAGGGTAGGAGATATGGGCAGGGGCATCACCCACTCCACCGGGACCTGGCTGGTTAGGGTGTGGAAAAGGAAACAGGGTCCCAGCAATTGCTGGTCCCCTGTTGGTGCACTCTCACTCGACTGGAGTGGGCATTGATGCCCCCTGATCAAAAAATTACCCATCTTGGGTTATAGTTGCTAGCTGTTTATGATTGAGCCCGTCGCGACGTTTCGGCGTTGTTTCGCCTTCATCAGGCTGGGCTCAATGATGTAGGGACTGTCTTGTCCTCTATTTATATGTTTCCCTTAACTTAGGTTTTCTTTGTGACTTTCTTGTCTTCTATTTCTCTGTTTCTTCTTACTTAGGTTTTTTTCTGCATTTTCTTAGCTTTTTCTGTGCTTTTCTGTTTTTCTCAACCCTGCTTGGGGAGTCCTATTTCTCTGTTTGTCTCAACCCTACTTGGGGAGCTTTTCTTTCATGTGCTTTCTTCTTAGCTTTCTCTGTACTTTTTTCTTAGTTTTTCTCTATTTTTCTTCTCTGTGTACCCTTTGTGACTCTCTTGTCATCTATTTCCATTTTTCCTTTCTATTCTCTTGTTTTTATTTATGGCACCCCCTATTCCTTAGTCCACTCTTTCTTTCATCTTTATATTTCTGGCACCCCCATCTTTAGTAACCACTCTATTTAGGCTTCTTTTTCTGTTTTTCTGTTTTTCCATTTTTTAGGCTTTTTTTCTGTTTTTCTGGGGGGTGGGGGGGAGGGAGGGGGGATAGGTTAGGATTAGGGTAGGAGATATGGGCAGGGGCATCACCCACTCCACCGGGACCTGGCTGGTTAGGGTGTGGAAAAGGAAACAGGGTCCCAGCAATTGCTGGTCCCCTGTTGGTGCACTCTCACTCGACTGGAGTGGGCATTGATGCCCCCTGATCAAAAAATTACCCATCTTGGGTTATAGTTGCTAGCTGTTTATGATTGAGCCCGTCGCGACGTTTCGGCGTTGTTTCGCCTTCATCAGGCTGGGCTCAATGATGTAGGGACTGTCTTGTCCTCTATTTATATGTTTCCCTTAACTTAGGTTTTCTTTGTGACTTTCTTGTCTTCTATTTCTCTGTTTCTTCTTACTTAGGTTTTTTTCTGCATTTTCTTAGCTTTTTCTGTGCTTTTCTGTTTTTCTCAACCCTGCTTGGGGAGTCCTATTTCTCTGTTTGTCTCAACCCTACTTGGGGAGCTTTTCTTTCATGTGCTTTCTTCTTAGCTTTCTCTGTACTTTTTTCTTAGTTTTTCTCTATTTTTCTTCTCTGTGTACCCTTTGTGACTCTCTTGTCATCTATTTCCATTTTTCCTTTCTATTCTCTTGTTTTTATTTATGGCACCCCCTATTCCTTAGTCCACTCTTTCTTTCATCTTTATATTTCTGGCACCCCCATCTTTAGTAACCACTCTATTTAGGCTTCTTTTTCTGTTTTTCTGTTTTTCCATTTTTTAGGCTTTTTTTCTGTTTTTCTGGGGGGTGGGGGGGAGGGAGGGGGGATAGGTTAGGATTAGGGTAGGAGATATGGGCAGGGGCATCACCCACTCCACCGGGACCTGGCTGGTTAGGGTGTGGAAAAGGAAACAGGGTCCCAGCAATTGCTGGTCCCCTGTTGGTGCACTCTCACTCGACTGGAGTGGGCATTGATGCCCCCTGATCAAAAAATTACCCATCTTGGGTTATAGTTGCTAGCTGTTTATGATTGAGCCCGTCGCGACGTTTCGGCGTTGTTTCGCCTTCATCAGGCTGGGCTCAATGATGTAGGGACTGTCTTGTCCTCTATTTATATGTTTCCCTTAACTTAGGTTTTCTTTGTGACTTTCTTGTCTTCTATTTCTCTGTTTCTTCTTACTTAGGTTTTTTTCTGCATTTTCTTAGCTTTTTCTGTGCTTTTCTGTTTTTCTCAACCCTGCTTGGGGAGTCCTATTTCTCTGTTTGTCTCAACCCTACTTGGGGAGCTTTTCTTTCATGTGCTTTCTTCTTAGCTTTCTCTGTACTTTTTTCTTAGTTTTTCTCTATTTTTCTTCTCTGTGTACCCTTTGTGACTCTCTTGTCATCTATTTCCATTTTTCCTTTCTATTCTCTTGTTTTTATTTATGGCACCCCCTATTCCTTAGTCCACTCTTTCTTTCATCTTTATATTTCTGGCACCCCCATCTTTAGTAACCACTCTATTTAGGCTTCTTTTTCTGTTTTTCTGTTTTTCCATTTTTTAGGCTTTTTTTCTGTTTTTCTGGGGGGTGGGGGGGAGGGAGGGGGGATAGGTTAGGATTAGGGTAGGAGATATGGGCAGGGGCATCACCCACTCCACCGGGACCTGGCTGGTTAGGGTGTGGAAAAGGAAACAGGGTCCCAGCAATTGCTGGTCCCCTGTTGGTGCACTCTCACTCGACTGGAGTGGGCATTGATGCCCCCTGATCAAAAAATTACCCATCTTGGGTTATAGTTGCTAGCTGTTTATGATTGAGCCCGTCGCGACGTTTCGGCGTTGTTTCGCCTTCATCAGGCTGGGCTCAATGATGTAGGGACTGTCTTGTCCTCTATTTATATGTTTCCCTTAACTTAGGTTTTCTTTGTGACTTTCTTGTCTTCTATTTCTCTGTTTCTTCTTACTTAGGTTTTTTTCTGCATTTTCTTAGCTTTTTCTGTGCTTTTCTGTTTTTCTCAACCCTGCTTGGGGAGTCCTATTTCTCTGTTTGTCTCAACCCTACTTGGGGAGCTTTTCTTTCATGTGCTTTCTTCTTAGCTTTCTCTGTACTTTTTTCTTAGTTTTTCTCTATTTTTCTTCTCTGTGTACCCTTTGTGACTCTCTTGTCATCTATTTCCATTTTTCCTTTCTATTCTCTTGTTTTTATTTATGGCACCCCCTATTCCTTAGTCCACTCTTTCTTTCATCTTTATATTTCTGGCACCCCCATCTTTAGTAACCACTCTATTTAGGCTTCTTTTTCTGTTTTTCTGTTTTTCCATTTTTTAGGCTTTTTTTCTGTTTTTCTGGGGGGTGGGGGGGAGGGAGGGGGGATAGGTTAGGATTAGGGTAGGAGATATGGGCAGGGGCATCACCCACTCCACCGGGACCTGGCTGGTTAGGGTGTGGAAAAGGAAACAGGGTCCCAGCAATTGCTGGTCCCCTGTTGGTGCACTCTCACTCGACTGGAGTGGGCATTGATGCCCCCTGATCAAAAAATTACCCATCTTGGGTTATAGTTGCTAGCTGTTTATGATTGAGCCCGTCGCGACGTTTCGGCGTTGTTTCGCCTTCATCAGGCTGGGCTCAATGATGTAGGGACTGTCTTGTCCTCTATTTATATGTTTCCCTTAACTTAGGTTTTCTTTGTGACTTTCTTGTCTTCTATTTCTCTGTTTCTTCTTACTTAGGTTTTTTTCTGCATTTTCTTAGCTTTTTCTGTGCTTTTCTGTTTTTCTCAACCCTGCTTGGGGAGTCCTATTTCTCTGTTTGTCTCAACCCTACTTGGGGAGCTTTTCTTTCATGTGCTTTCTTCTTAGCTTTCTCTGTACTTTTTTCTTAGTTTTTCTCTATTTTTCTTCTCTGTGTACCCTTTGTGACTCTCTTGTCATCTATTTCCATTTTTCCTTTCTATTCTCTTGTTTTTATTTATGGCACCCCCTATTCCTTAGTCCACTCTTTCTTTCATCTTTATATTTCTGGCACCCCCATCTTTAGTAACCACTCTATTTAGGCTTCTTTTTCTGTTTTTCTGTTTTTCCATTTTTTAGGCTTTTTTTCTGTTTTTCTGGGGGGTGGGGGGGAGGGAGGGGGGATAGGTTAGGATTAGGGTAGGAGATATGGGCAGGGGCATCACCCACTCCACCGGGACCTGGCTGGTTAGGGTGTGGAAAAGGAAACAGGGTCCCAGCAATTGCTGGTCCCCTGTTGGTGCACTCTCACTCGACTGGAGTGGGCATTGATGCCCCCTGATCAAAAAATTACCCATCTTGGGTTATAGTTGCTAGCTGTTTATGATTGAGCCCGTCGCGACGTTTCGGCGTTGTTTCGCCTTCATCAGGCTGGGCTCAATGATGTAGGGACTGTCTTGTCCTCTATTTATATGTTTCCCTTAACTTAGGTTTTCTTTGTGACTTTCTTGTCTTCTATTTCTCTGTTTCTTCTTACTTAGGTTTTTTTCTGCATTTTCTTAGCTTTTTCTGTGCTTTTCTGTTTTTCTCAACCCTGCTTGGGGAGTCCTATTTCTCTGTTTGTCTCAACCCTACTTGGGGAGCTTTTCTTTCATGTGCTTTCTTCTTAGCTTTCTCTGTACTTTTTTCTTAGTTTTTCTCTATTTTTCTTCTCTGTGTACCCTTTGTGACTCTCTTGTCATCTATTTCCATTTTTCCTTTCTATTCTCTTGTTTTTATTTATGGCACCCCCTATTCCTTAGTCCACTCTTTCTTTCATCTTTATATTTCTGGCACCCCCATCTTTAGTAACCACTCTATTTAGGCTTCTTTTTCTGTTTTTCTGTTTTTCCATTTTTTAGGCTTTTTTTCTGTTTTTCTGGGGGGTGGGGGGGAGGGAGGGGGGATAGGTTAGGATTAGGGTAGGAGATATGGGCAGGGGCATCACCCACTCCACCGGGACCTGGCTGGTTAGGGTGTGGAAAAGGAAACAGGGTCCCAGCAATTGCTGGTCCCCTGTTGGTGCACTCTCACTCGACTGGAGTGGGCATTGATGCCCCCTGATCAAAAAATTACCCATCTTGGGTTATAGTTGCTAGCTGTTTATGATTGAGCCCGTCGCGACGTTTCGGCGTTGTTTCGCCTTCATCAGGCTGGGCTCAATGATGTAGGGACTGTCTTGTCCTCTATTTATATGTTTCCCTTAACTTAGGTTTTCTTTGTGACTTTCTTGTCTTCTATTTCTCTGTTTCTTCTTACTTAGGTTTTTTTCTGCATTTTCTTAGCTTTTTCTGTGCTTTTCTGTTTTTCTCAACCCTGCTTGGGGAGTCCTATTTCTCTGTTTGTCTCAACCCTACTTGGGGAGCTTTTCTTTCATGTGCTTTCTTCTTAGCTTTCTCTGTACTTTTTTCTTAGTTTTTCTCTATTTTTCTTCTCTGTGTACCCTTTGTGACTCTCTTGTCATCTATTTCCATTTTTCCTTTCTATTCTCTTGTTTTTATTTATGGCACCCCCTATTCCTTAGTCCACTCTTTCTTTCATCTTTATATTTCTGGCACCCCCATCTTTAGTAACCACTCTATTTAGGCTTCTTTTTCTGTTTTTCTGTTTTTCCATTTTTTAGGCTTTTTTTCTGTTTTTCTGGGGGGTGGGGGGGAGGGAGGGGGGATAGGTTAGGATTAGGGTAGGAGATATGGGCAGGGGCATCACCCACTCCACCGGGACCTGGCTGGTTAGGGTGTGGAAAAGGAAACAGGGTCCCAGCAATTGCTGGTCCCCTGTTGGTGCACTCTCACTCGACTGGAGTGGGCATTGATGCCCCCTGATCAAAAAATTACCCATCTTGGGTTATAGTTGCTAGCTGTTTATGATTGAGCCCGTCGCGACGTTTCGGCGTTGTTTCGCCTTCATCAGGCTGGGCTCAATGATGTAGGGACTGTCTTGTCCTCTATTTATATGTTTCCCTTAACTTAGGTTTTCTTTGTGACTTTCTTGTCTTCTATTTCTCTGTTTCTTCTTACTTAGGTTTTTTTCTGCATTTTCTTAGCTTTTTCTGTGCTTTTCTGTTTTTCTCAACCCTGCTTGGGGAGTCCTATTTCTCTGTTTGTCTCAACCCTACTTGGGGAGCTTTTCTTTCATGTGCTTTCTTCTTAGCTTTCTCTGTACTTTTTTCTTAGTTTTTCTCTATTTTTCTTCTCTGTGTACCCTTTGTGACTCTCTTGTCATCTATTTCCATTTTTCCTTTCTATTCTCTTGTTTTTATTTATGGCACCCCCTATTCCTTAGTCCACTCTTTCTTTCATCTTTATATTTCTGGCACCCCCATCTTTAGTAACCACTCTATTTAGGCTTCTTTTTCTGTTTTTCTGTTTTTCCATTTTTTAGGCTTTTTTTCTGTTTTTCTGGGGGGTGGGGGGGAGGGAGGGGGGATAGGTTAGGATTAGGGTAGGAGATATGGGCAGGGGCATCACCCACTCCACCGGGACCTGGCTGGTTAGGGTGTGGAAAAGGAAACAGGGTCCCAGCAATTGCTGGTCCCCTGTTGGTGCACTCTCACTCGACTGGAGTGGGCATTGATGCCCCCTGATCAAAAAATTACCCATCTTGGGTTATAGTTGCTAGCTGTTTATGATTGAGCCCGTCGCGACGTTTCGGCGTTGTTTCGCCTTCATCAGGCTGGGCTCAATGATGTAGGGACTGTCTTGTCCTCTATTTATATGTTTCCCTTAACTTAGGTTTTCTTTGTGACTTTCTTGTCTTCTATTTCTCTGTTTCTTCTTACTTAGGTTTTTTTCTGCATTTTCTTAGCTTTTTCTGTGCTTTTCTGTTTTTCTCAACCCTGCTTGGGGAGTCCTATTTCTCTGTTTGTCTCAACCCTACTTGGGGAGCTTTTCTTTCATGTGCTTTCTTCTTAGCTTTCTCTGTACTTTTTTCTTAGTTTTTCTCTATTTTTCTTCTCTGTGTACCCTTTGTGACTCTCTTGTCATCTATTTCCATTTTTCCTTTCTATTCTCTTGTTTTTATTTATGGCACCCCCTATTCCTTAGTCCACTCTTTCTTTCATCTTTATATTTCTGGCACCCCCATCTTTAGTAACCACTCTATTTAGGCTTCTTTTTCTGTTTTTCTGTTTTTCCATTTTTTAGGCTTTTTTTCTGTTTTTCTGGGGGGTGGGGGGGAGGGAGGGGGGATAGGTTAGGATTAGGGTAGGAGATATGGGCAGGGGCATCACCCACTCCACCGGGACCTGGCTGGTTAGGGTGTGGAAAAGGAAACAGGGTCCCAGCAATTGCTGGTCCCCTGTTGGTGCACTCTCACTCGACTGGAGTGGGCATTGATGCCCCCTGATCAAAAAATTACCCATCTTGGGTTATAGTTGCTAGCTGTTTATGATTGAGCCCGTCGCGACGTTTCGGCGTTGTTTCGCCTTCATCAGGCTGGGCTCAATGATGTAGGGACTGTCTTGTCCTCTATTTATATGTTTCCCTTAACTTAGGTTTTCTTTGTGACTTTCTTGTCTTCTATTTCTCTGTTTCTTCTTACTTAGGTTTTTTTCTGCATTTTCTTAGCTTTTTCTGTGCTTTTCTGTTTTTCTCAACCCTGCTTGGGGAGTCCTATTTCTCTGTTTGTCTCAACCCTACTTGGGGAGCTTTTCTTTCATGTGCTTTCTTCTTAGCTTTCTCTGTACTTTTTTCTTAGTTTTTCTCTATTTTTCTTCTCTGTGTACCCTTTGTGACTCTCTTGTCATCTATTTCCATTTTTCCTTTCTATTCTCTTGTTTTTATTTATGGCACCCCCTATTCCTTAGTCCACTCTTTCTTTCATCTTTATATTTCTGGCACCCCCATCTTTAGTAACCACTCTATTTAGGCTTCTTTTTCTGTTTTTCTGTTTTTCCATTTTTTAGGCTTTTTTTCTGTTTTTCTGGGGGGTGGGGGGGAGGGAGGGGGGATAGGTTAGGATTAGGGTAGGAGATATGGGCAGGGGCATCACCCACTCCACCGGGACCTGGCTGGTTAGGGTGTGGAAAAGGAAACAGGGTCCCAGCAATTGCTGGTCCCCTGTTGGTGCACTCTCACTCGACTGGAGTGGGCATTGATGCCCCCTGATCAAAAAATTACCCATCTTGGGTTATAGTTGCTAGCTGTTTATGATTGAGCCCGTCGCGACGTTTCGGCGTTGTTTCGCCTTCATCAGGCTGGGCTCAATGATGTAGGGACTGTCTTGTCCTCTATTTATATGTTTCCCTTAACTTAGGTTTTCTTTGTGACTTTCTTGTCTTCTATTTCTCTGTTTCTTCTTACTTAGGTTTTTTTCTGCATTTTCTTAGCTTTTTCTGTGCTTTTCTGTTTTTCTCAACCCTGCTTGGGGAGTCCTATTTCTCTGTTTGTCTCAACCCTACTTGGGGAGCTTTTCTTTCATGTGCTTTCTTCTTAGCTTTCTCTGTACTTTTTTCTTAGTTTTTCTCTATTTTTCTTCTCTGTGTACCCTTTGTGACTCTCTTGTCATCTATTTCCATTTTTCCTTTCTATTCTCTTGTTTTTATTTATGGCACCCCCTATTCCTTAGTCCACTCTTTCTTTCATCTTTATATTTCTGGCACCCCCATCTTTAGTAACCACTCTATTTAGGCTTCTTTTTCTGTTTTTCTGTTTTTCCATTTTTTAGGCTTTTTTTCTGTTTTTCTGGGGGGTGGGGGGGAGGGAGGGGGGATAGGTTAGGATTAGGGTAGGAGATATGGGCAGGGGCATCACCCACTCCACCGGGACCTGGCTGGTTAGGGTGTGGAAAAGGAAACAGGGTCCCAGCAATTGCTGGTCCCCTGTTGGTGCACTCTCACTCGACTGGAGTGGGCATTGATGCCCCCTGATCAAAAAATTACCCATCTTGGGTTATAGTTGCTAGCTGTTTATGATTGAGCCCGTCGCGACGTTTCGGCGTTGTTTCGCCTTCATCAGGCTGGGCTCAATGATGTAGGGACTGTCTTGTCCTCTATTTATATGTTTCCCTTAACTTAGGTTTTCTTTGTGACTTTCTTGTCTTCTATTTCTCTGTTTCTTCTTACTTAGGTTTTTTTCTGCATTTTCTTAGCTTTTTCTGTGCTTTTCTGTTTTTCTCAACCCTGCTTGGGGAGTCCTATTTCTCTGTTTGTCTCAACCCTACTTGGGGAGCTTTTCTTTCATGTGCTTTCTTCTTAGCTTTCTCTGTACTTTTTTCTTAGTTTTTCTCTATTTTTCTTCTCTGTGTACCCTTTGTGACTCTCTTGTCATCTATTTCCATTTTTCCTTTCTATTCTCTTGTTTTTATTTATGGCACCCCCTATTCCTTAGTCCACTCTTTCTTTCATCTTTATATTTCTGGCACCCCCATCTTTAGTAACCACTCTATTTAGGCTTCTTTTTCTGTTTTTCTGTTTTTCCATTTTTTAGGCTTTTTTTCTGTTTTTCTGGGGGGTGGGGGGGAGGGAGGGGGGATAGGTTAGGATTAGGGTAGGAGATATGGGCAGGGGCATCACCCACTCCACCGGGACCTGGCTGGTTAGGGTGTGGAAAAGGAAACAGGGTCCCAGCAATTGCTGGTCCCCTGTTGGTGCACTCTCACTCGACTGGAGTGGGCATTGATGCCCCCTGATCAAAAAATTACCCATCTTGGGTTATAGTTGCTAGCTGTTTATGATTGAGCCCGTCGCGACGTTTCGGCGTTGTTTCGCCTTCATCAGGCTGGGCTCAATGATGTAGGGACTGTCTTGTCCTCTATTTATATGTTTCCCTTAACTTAGGTTTTCTTTGTGACTTTCTTGTCTTCTATTTCTCTGTTTCTTCTTACTTAGGTTTTTTTCTGCATTTTCTTAGCTTTTTCTGTGCTTTTCTGTTTTTCTCAACCCTGCTTGGGGAGTCCTATTTCTCTGTTTGTCTCAACCCTACTTGGGGAGCTTTTCTTTCATGTGCTTTCTTCTTAGCTTTCTCTGTACTTTTTTCTTAGTTTTTCTCTATTTTTCTTCTCTGTGTACCCTTTGTGACTCTCTTGTCATCTATTTCCATTTTTCCTTTCTATTCTCTTGTTTTTATTTATGGCACCCCCTATTCCTTAGTCCACTCTTTCTTTCATCTTTATATTTCTGGCACCCCCATCTTTAGTAACCACTCTATTTAGGCTTCTTTTTCTGTTTTTCTGTTTTTCCATTTTTTAGGCTTTTTTTCTGTTTTTCTGGGGGGTGGGGGGGAGGGAGGGGGGATAGGTTAGGATTAGGGTAGGAGATATGGGCAGGGGCATCACCCACTCCACCGGGACCTGGCTGGTTAGGGTGTGGAAAAGGAAACAGGGTCCCAGCAATTGCTGGTCCCCTGTTGGTGCACTCTCACTCGACTGGAGTGGGCATTGATGCCCCCTGATCAAAAAATTACCCATCTTGGGTTATAGTTGCTAGCTGTTTATGATTGAGCCCGTCGCGACGTTTCGGCGTTGTTTCGCCTTCATCAGGCTGGGCTCAATGATGTAGGGACTGTCTTGTCCTCTATTTATATGTTTCCCTTAACTTAGGTTTTCTTTGTGACTTTCTTGTCTTCTATTTCTCTGTTTCTTCTTACTTAGGTTTTTTTCTGCATTTTCTTAGCTTTTTCTGTGCTTTTCTGTTTTTCTCAACCCTGCTTGGGGAGTCCTATTTCTCTGTTTGTCTCAACCCTACTTGGGGAGCTTTTCTTTCATGTGCTTTCTTCTTAGCTTTCTCTGTACTTTTTTCTTAGTTTTTCTCTATTTTTCTTCTCTGTGTACCCTTTGTGACTCTCTTGTCATCTATTTCCATTTTTCCTTTCTATTCTCTTGTTTTTATTTATGGCACCCCCTATTCCTTAGTCCACTCTTTCTTTCATCTTTATATTTCTGGCACCCCCATCTTTAGTAACCACTCTATTTAGGCTTCTTTTTCTGTTTTTCTGTTTTTCCATTTTTTAGGCTTTTTTTCTGTTTTTCTGGGGGGTGGGGGGGAGGGAGGGGGGATAGGTTAGGATTAGGGTAGGAGATATGGGCAGGGGCATCACCCACTCCACCGGGACCTGGCTGGTTAGGGTGTGGAAAAGGAAACAGGGTCCCAGCAATTGCTGGTCCCCTGTTGGTGCACTCTCACTCGACTGGAGTGGGCATTGATGCCCCCTGATCAAAAAATTACCCATCTTGGGTTATAGTTGCTAGCTGTTTATGATTGAGCCCGTCGCGACGTTTCGGCGTTGTTTCGCCTTCATCAGGCTGGGCTCAATGATGTAGGGACTGTCTTGTCCTCTATTTATATGTTTCCCTTAACTTAGGTTTTCTTTGTGACTTTCTTGTCTTCTATTTCTCTGTTTCTTCTTACTTAGGTTTTTTTCTGCATTTTCTTAGCTTTTTCTGTGCTTTTCTGTTTTTCTCAACCCTGCTTGGGGAGTCCTATTTCTCTGTTTGTCTCAACCCTACTTGGGGAGCTTTTCTTTCATGTGCTTTCTTCTTAGCTTTCTCTGTACTTTTTTCTTAGTTTTTCTCTATTTTTCTTCTCTGTGTACCCTTTGTGACTCTCTTGTCATCTATTTCCATTTTTCCTTTCTATTCTCTTGTTTTTATTTATGGCACCCCCTATTCCTTAGTCCACTCTTTCTTTCATCTTTATATTTCTGGCACCCCCATCTTTAGTAACCACTCTATTTAGGCTTCTTTTTCTGTTTTTCTGTTTTTCCATTTTTTAGGCTTTTTTTCTGTTTTTCTGGGGGGTGGGGGGGAGGGAGGGGGGATAGGTTAGGATTAGGGTAGGAGATATGGGCAGGGGCATCACCCACTCCACCGGGACCTGGCTGGTTAGGGTGTGGAAAAGGAAACAGGGTCCCAGCAATTGCTGGTCCCCTGTTGGTGCACTCTCACTCGACTGGAGTGGGCATTGATGCCCCCTGATCAAAAAATTACCCATCTTGGGTTATAGTTGCTAGCTGTTTATGATTGAGCCCGTCGCGACGTTTCGGCGTTGTTTCGCCTTCATCAGGCTGGGCTCAATGATGTAGGGACTGTCTTGTCCTCTATTTATATGTTTCCCTTAACTTAGGTTTTCTTTGTGACTTTCTTGTCTTCTATTTCTCTGTTTCTTCTTACTTAGGTTTTTTTCTGCATTTTCTTAGCTTTTTCTGTGCTTTTCTGTTTTTCTCAACCCTGCTTGGGGAGTCCTATTTCTCTGTTTGTCTCAACCCTACTTGGGGAGCTTTTCTTTCATGTGCTTTCTTCTTAGCTTTCTCTGTACTTTTTTCTTAGTTTTTCTCTATTTTTCTTCTCTGTGTACCCTTTGTGACTCTCTTGTCATCTATTTCCATTTTTCCTTTCTATTCTCTTGTTTTTATTTATGGCACCCCCTATTCCTTAGTCCACTCTTTCTTTCATCTTTATATTTCTGGCACCCCCATCTTTAGTAACCACTCTATTTAGGCTTCTTTTTCTGTTTTTCTGTTTTTCCATTTTTTAGGCTTTTTTTCTGTTTTTCTGGGGGGTGGGGGGGAGGGAGGGGGGATAGGTTAGGATTAGGGTAGGAGATATGGGCAGGGGCATCACCCACTCCACCGGGACCTGGCTGGTTAGGGTGTGGAAAAGGAAACAGGGTCCCAGCAATTGCTGGTCCCCTGTTGGTGCACTCTCACTCGACTGGAGTGGGCATTGATGCCCCCTGATCAAAAAATTACCCATCTTGGGTTATAGTTGCTAGCTGTTTATGATTGAGCCCGTCGCGACGTTTCGGCGTTGTTTCGCCTTCATCAGGCTGGGCTCAATGATGTAGGGACTGTCTTGTCCTCTATTTATATGTTTCCCTTAACTTAGGTTTTCTTTGTGACTTTCTTGTCTTCTATTTCTCTGTTTCTTCTTACTTAGGTTTTTTTCTGCATTTTCTTAGCTTTTTCTGTGCTTTTCTGTTTTTCTCAACCCTGCTTGGGGAGTCCTATTTCTCTGTTTGTCTCAACCCTACTTGGGGAGCTTTTCTTTCATGTGCTTTCTTCTTAGCTTTCTCTGTACTTTTTTCTTAGTTTTTCTCTATTTTTCTTCTCTGTGTACCCTTTGTGACTCTCTTGTCATCTATTTCCATTTTTCCTTTCTATTCTCTTGTTTTTATTTATGGCACCCCCTATTCCTTAGTCCACTCTTTCTTTCATCTTTATATTTCTGGCACCCCCATCTTTAGTAACCACTCTATTTAGGCTTCTTTTTCTGTTTTTCTGTTTTTCCATTTTTTAGGCTTTTTTTCTGTTTTTCTGGGGGGTGGGGGGGAGGGAGGGGGGATAGGTTAGGATTAGGGTAGGAGATATGGGCAGGGGCATCACCCACTCCACCGGGACCTGGCTGGTTAGGGTGTGGAAAAGGAAACAGGGTCCCAGCAATTGCTGGTCCCCTGTTGGTGCACTCTCACTCGACTGGAGTGGGCATTGATGCCCCCTGATCAAAAAATTACCCATCTTGGGTTATAGTTGCTAGCTGTTTATGATTGAGCCCGTCGCGACGTTTCGGCGTTGTTTCGCCTTCATCAGGCTGGGCTCAATGATGTAGGGACTGTCTTGTCCTCTATTTATATGTTTCCCTTAACTTAGGTTTTCTTTGTGACTTTCTTGTCTTCTATTTCTCTGTTTCTTCTTACTTAGGTTTTTTTCTGCATTTTCTTAGCTTTTTCTGTGCTTTTCTGTTTTTCTCAACCCTGCTTGGGGAGTCCTATTTCTCTGTTTGTCTCAACCCTACTTGGGGAGCTTTTCTTTCATGTGCTTTCTTCTTAGCTTTCTCTGTACTTTTTTCTTAGTTTTTCTCTATTTTTCTTCTCTGTGTACCCTTTGTGACTCTCTTGTCATCTATTTCCATTTTTCCTTTCTATTCTCTTGTTTTTATTTATGGCACCCCCTATTCCTTAGTCCACTCTTTCTTTCATCTTTATATTTCTGGCACCCCCATCTTTAGTAACCACTCTATTTAGGCTTCTTTTTCTGTTTTTCTGTTTTTCCATTTTTTAGGCTTTTTTTCTGTTTTTCTGGGGGGTGGGGGGGAGGGAGGGGGGATAGGTTAGGATTAGGGTAGGAGATATGGGCAGGGGCATCACCCACTCCACCGGGACCTGGCTGGTTAGGGTGTGGAAAAGGAAACAGGGTCCCAGCAATTGCTGGTCCCCTGTTGGTGCACTCTCACTCGACTGGAGTGGGCATTGATGCCCCCTGATCAAAAAATTACCCATCTTGGGTTATAGTTGCTAGCTGTTTATGATTGAGCCCGTCGCGACGTTTCGGCGTTGTTTCGCCTTCATCAGGCTGGGCTCAATGATGTAGGGACTGTCTTGTCCTCTATTTATATGTTTCCCTTAACTTAGGTTTTCTTTGTGACTTTCTTGTCTTCTATTTCTCTGTTTCTTCTTACTTAGGTTTTTTTCTGCATTTTCTTAGCTTTTTCTGTGCTTTTCTGTTTTTCTCAACCCTGCTTGGGGAGTCCTATTTCTCTGTTTGTCTCAACCCTACTTGGGGAGCTTTTCTTTCATGTGCTTTCTTCTTAGCTTTCTCTGTACTTTTTTCTTAGTTTTTCTCTATTTTTCTTCTCTGTGTACCCTTTGTGACTCTCTTGTCATCTATTTCCATTTTTCCTTTCTATTCTCTTGTTTTTATTTATGGCACCCCCTATTCCTTAGTCCACTCTTTCTTTCATCTTTATATTTCTGGCACCCCCATCTTTAGTAACCACTCTATTTAGGCTTCTTTTTCTGTTTTTCTGTTTTTCCATTTTTTAGGCTTTTTTTCTGTTTTTCTGGGGGGTGGGGGGGAGGGAGGGGGGATAGGTTAGGATTAGGGTAGGAGATATGGGCAGGGGCATCACCCACTCCACCGGGACCTGGCTGGTTAGGGTGTGGAAAAGGAAACAGGGTCCCAGCAATTGCTGGTCCCCTGTTGGTGCACTCTCACTCGACTGGAGTGGGCATTGATGCCCCCTGATCAAAAAATTACCCATCTTGGGTTATAGTTGCTAGCTGTTTATGATTGAGCCCGTCGCGACGTTTCGGCGTTGTTTCGCCTTCATCAGGCTGGGCTCAATGATGTAGGGACTGTCTTGTCCTCTATTTATATGTTTCCCTTAACTTAGGTTTTCTTTGTGACTTTCTTGTCTTCTATTTCTCTGTTTCTTCTTACTTAGGTTTTTTTCTGCATTTTCTTAGCTTTTTCTGTGCTTTTCTGTTTTTCTCAACCCTGCTTGGGGAGTCCTATTTCTCTGTTTGTCTCAACCCTACTTGGGGAGCTTTTCTTTCATGTGCTTTCTTCTTAGCTTTCTCTGTACTTTTTTCTTAGTTTTTCTCTATTTTTCTTCTCTGTGTACCCTTTGTGACTCTCTTGTCATCTATTTCCATTTTTCCTTTCTATTCTCTTGTTTTTATTTATGGCACCCCCTATTCCTTAGTCCACTCTTTCTTTCATCTTTATATTTCTGGCACCCCCATCTTTAGTAACCACTCTATTTAGGCTTCTTTTTCTGTTTTTCTGTTTTTCCATTTTTTAGGCTTTTTTTCTGTTTTTCTGGGGGGTGGGGGGGAGGGAGGGGGGATAGGTTAGGATTAGGGTAGGAGATATGGGCAGGGGCATCACCCACTCCACCGGGACCTGGCTGGTTAGGGTGTGGAAAAGGAAACAGGGTCCCAGCAATTGCTGGTCCCCTGTTGGTGCACTCTCACTCGACTGGAGTGGGCATTGATGCCCCCTGATCAAAAAATTACCCATCTTGGGTTATAGTTGCTAGCTGTTTATGATTGAGCCCGTCGCGACGTTTCGGCGTTGTTTCGCCTTCATCAGGCTGGGCTCAATGATGTAGGGACTGTCTTGTCCTCTATTTATATGTTTCCCTTAACTTAGGTTTTCTTTGTGACTTTCTTGTCTTCTATTTCTCTGTTTCTTCTTACTTAGGTTTTTTTCTGCATTTTCTTAGCTTTTTCTGTGCTTTTCTGTTTTTCTCAACCCTGCTTGGGGAGTCCTATTTCTCTGTTTGTCTCAACCCTACTTGGGGAGCTTTTCTTTCATGTGCTTTCTTCTTAGCTTTCTCTGTACTTTTTTCTTAGTTTTTCTCTATTTTTCTTCTCTGTGTACCCTTTGTGACTCTCTTGTCATCTATTTCCATTTTTCCTTTCTATTCTCTTGTTTTTATTTATGGCACCCCCTATTCCTTAGTCCACTCTTTCTTTCATCTTTATATTTCTGGCACCCCCATCTTTAGTAACCACTCTATTTAGGCTTCTTTTTCTGTTTTTCTGTTTTTCCATTTTTTAGGCTTTTTTTCTGTTTTTCTGGGGGGTGGGGGGGAGGGAGGGGGGATAGGTTAGGATTAGGGTAGGAGATATGGGCAGGGGCATCACCCACTCCACCGGGACCTGGCTGTGGAAAAGGAAACAGGGTCCCAGCAATTGCTGGTCCCCTGTTGGTGCACTCTCACTCGACTGGAGTGGGCATTGATGCCCCCTGATCAAAAAATTACCCATCTTGGGTTATAGTTGCTAGCTGTTTATGATTGAGCCCGTCGCGACGTTTCGGCGTTGTTTCGCCTTCATCAGGCTGGGCTCAATGATGTAGGGACTGTCTTGTCCTCTATTTATATGTTTCCCTTAACTTAGGTTTTCTTTGTGACTTTCTTGTCTTCTATTTCTCTGTTTCTTCTTACTTAGGTTTTTTTCTGCATTTTCTTAGCTTTTTCTGTGCTTTTCTGTTTTTCTCAACCCTGCTTGGGGAGTCCTATTTCTCTGTTTGTCTCAACCCTACTTGGGGAGCTTTTCTTTCATGTGCTTTCTTCTTAGCTTTCTCTGTACTTTTTTCTTAGTTTTTCTCTATTTTTCTTCTCTGTGTACCCTTTGTGACTCTCTTGTCATCTATTTCCATTTTTCCTTTCTATTCTCTTGTTTTTATTTATGGCACCCCCTATTCCTTAGTCCACTCTTTCTTTCATCTTTATATTTCTGGCACCCCCATCTTTAGTAACCACTCTATTTAGGCTTCTTTTTCTGTTTTTCTGTTTTTCCATTTTTTAGGCTTTTTTTCTGTTTTTCTGGGGGGTGGGGGGGAGGGAGGGGGGATAGGTTAGGATTAGGGTAGGAGATATGGGCAGGGGCATCACCCACTCCACCGGGACCTGGCTGGTTAGGGTGTGGAAAAGGAAACAGGGTCCCAGCAATTGCTGGTCCCCTGTTGGTGCACTCTCACTCGACTGGAGTGGGCATTGATGCCCCCTGATCAAAAAATTACCCATCTTGGGTTATAGTTGCTAGCTGTTTATGATTGAGCCCGTCGCGACGTTTCGGCGTTGTTTCGCCTTCATCAGGCTGGGCTCAATGATGTAGGGACTGTCTTGTCCTCTATTTATATGTTTCCCTTAACTTAGGTTTTCTTTGTGACTTTCTTGTCTTCTATTTCTCTGTTTCTTCTTACTTAGGTTTTTTTCTGCATTTTCTTAGCTTTTTCTGTGCTTTTCTGTTTTTCTCAACCCTGCTTGGGGAGTCCTATTTCTCTGTTTGTCTCAACCCTACTTGGGGAGCTTTTCTTTCATGTGCTTTCTTCTTAGCTTTCTCTGTACTTTTTTCTTAGTTTTTCTCTATTTTTCTTCTCTGTGTACCCTTTGTGACTCTCTTGTCATCTATTTCCATTTTTCCTTTCTATTCTCTTGTTTTTATTTATGGCACCCCCTATTCCTTAGTCCACTCTTTCTTTCATCTTTATATTTCTGGCACCCCCATCTTTAGTAACCACTCTATTTAGGCTTCTTTTTCTGTTTTTCTGTTTTTCCATTTTTTAGGCTTTTTTTCTGTTTTTCTGGGGGGTGGGGGGGAGGGAGGGGGGATAGGTTAGGATTAGGGTAGGAGATATGGGCAGGGGCATCACCCACTCCACCGGGACCTGGCTGGTTAGGGTGTGGAAAAGGAAACAGGGTCCCAGCAATTGCTGGTCCCCTGTTGGTGCACTCTCACTCGACTGGAGTGGGCATTGATGCCCCCTGATCAAAAAATTACCCATCTTGGGTTATAGTTGCTAGCTGTTTATGATTGAGCCCGTCGCGACGTTTCGGCGTTGTTTCGCCTTCATCAGGCTGGGCTCAATGATGTAGGGACTGTCTTGTCCTCTATTTATATGTTTCCCTTAACTTAGGTTTTCTTTGTGACTTTCTTGTCTTCTATTTCTCTGTTTCTTCTTACTTAGGTTTTTTTCTGCATTTTCTTAGCTTTTTCTGTGCTTTTCTGTTTTTCTCAACCCTGCTTGGGGAGTCCTATTTCTCTGTTTGTCTCAACCCTACTTGGGGAGCTTTTCTTTCATGTGCTTTCTTCTTAGCTTTCTCTGTACTTTTTTCTTAGTTTTTCTCTATTTTTCTTCTCTGTGTACCCTTTGTGACTCTCTTGTCATCTATTTCCATTTTTCCTTTCTATTCTCTTGTTTTTATTTATGGCACCCCCTATTCCTTAGTCCACTCTTTCTTTCATCTTTATATTTCTGGCACCCCCATCTTTAGTAACCACTCTATTTAGGCTTCTTTTTCTGTTTTTCTGTTTTTCCATTTTTTAGGCTTTTTTTCTGTTTTTCTGGGGGGTGGGGGGGAGGGAGGGGGGATAGGTTAGGATTAGGGTAGGAGATATGGGCAGGGGCATCACCCACTCCACCGGGACCTGGCTGGTTAGGGTGTGGAAAAGGAAACAGGGTCCCAGCAATTGCTGGTCCCCTGTTGGTGCACTCTCACTCGACTGGAGTGGGCATTGATGCCCCCTGATCAAAAAATTACCCATCTTGGGTTATAGTTGCTAGCTGTTTATGATTGAGCCCGTCGCGACGTTTCGGCGTTGTTTCGCCTTCATCAGGCTGGGCTCAATGATGTAGGGACTGTCTTGTCCTCTATTTATATGTTTCCCTTAACTTAGGTTTTCTTTGTGACTTTCTTGTCTTCTATTTCTCTGTTTCTTCTTACTTAGGTTTTTTTCTGCATTTTCTTAGCTTTTTCTGTGCTTTTCTGTTTTTCTCAACCCTGCTTGGGGAGTCCTATTTCTCTGTTTGTCTCAACCCTACTTGGGGAGCTTTTCTTTCATGTGCTTTCTTCTTAGCTTTCTCTGTACTTTTTTCTTAGTTTTTCTCTATTTTTCTTCTCTGTGTACCCTTTGTGACTCTCTTGTCATCTATTTCCATTTTTCCTTTCTATTCTCTTGTTTTTATTTATGGCACCCCCTATTCCTTAGTCCACTCTTTCTTTCATCTTTATATTTCTGGCACCCCCATCTTTAGTAACCACTCTATTTAGGCTTCTTTTTCTGTTTTTCTGTTTTTCCATTTTTTAGGCTTTTTTTCTGTTTTTCTGGGGGGTGGGGGGGAGGGAGGGGGGATAGGTTAGGATTAGGGTAGGAGATATGGGCAGGGGCATCACCCACTCCACCGGGACCTGGCTGGTTAGGGTGTGGAAAAGGAAACAGGGTCCCAGCAATTGCTGGTCCCCTGTTGGTGCACTCTCACTCGACTGGAGTGGGCATTGATGCCCCCTGATCAAAAAATTACCCATCTTGGGTTATAGTTGCTAGCTGTTTATGATTGAGCCCGTCGCGACGTTTCGGCGTTGTTTCGCCTTCATCAGGCTGGGCTCAATGATGTAGGGACTGTCTTGTCCTCTATTTATATGTTTCCCTTAACTTAGGTTTTCTTTGTGACTTTCTTGTCTTCTATTTCTCTGTTTCTTCTTACTTAGGTTTTTTTCTGCATTTTCTTAGCTTTTTCTGTGCTTTTCTGTTTTTCTCAACCCTGCTTGGGGAGTCCTATTTCTCTGTTTGTCTCAACCCTACTTGGGGAGCTTTTCTTTCATGTGCTTTCTTCTTAGCTTTCTCTGTACTTTTTTCTTAGTTTTTCTCTATTTTTCTTCTCTGTGTACCCTTTGTGACTCTCTTGTCATCTATTTCCATTTTTCCTTTCTATTCTCTTGTTTTTATTTATGGCACCCCCTATTCCTTAGTCCACTCTTTCTTTCATCTTTATATTTCTGGCACCCCCATCTTTAGTAACCACTCTATTTAGGCTTCTTTTTCTGTTTTTCTGTTTTTCCATTTTTTAGGCTTTTTTTCTGTTTTTCTGGGGGGTGGGGGGGAGGGAGGGGGGATAGGTTAGGATTAGGGTAGGAGATATGGGCAGGGGCATCACCCACTCCACCGGGACCTGGCTGGTTAGGGTGTGGAAAAGGAAACAGGGTCCCAGCAATTGCTGGTCCCCTGTTGGTGCACTCTCACTCGACTGGAGTGGGCATTGATGCCCCCTGATCAAAAAATTACCCATCTTGGGTTATAGTTGCTAGCTGTTTATGATTGAGCCCGTCGCGACGTTTCGGCGTTGTTTCGCCTTCATCAGGCTGGGCTCAATGATGTAGGGACTGTCTTGTCCTCTATTTATATGTTTCCCTTAACTTAGGTTTTCTTTGTGACTTTCTTGTCTTCTATTTCTCTGTTTCTTCTTACTTAGGTTTTTTTCTGCATTTTCTTAGCTTTTTCTGTGCTTTTCTGTTTTTCTCAACCCTGCTTGGGGAGTCCTATTTCTCTGTTTGTCTCAACCCTACTTGGGGAGCTTTTCTTTCATGTGCTTTCTTCTTAGCTTTCTCTGTACTTTTTTCTTAGTTTTTCTCTATTTTTCTTCTCTGTGTACCCTTTGTGACTCTCTTGTCATCTATTTCCATTTTTCCTTTCTATTCTCTTGTTTTTATTTATGGCACCCCCTATTCCTTAGTCCACTCTTTCTTTCATCTTTATATTTCTGGCACCCCCATCTTTAGTAACCACTCTATTTAGGCTTCTTTTTCTGTTTTTCTGTTTTTCCATTTTTTAGGCTTTTTTTCTGTTTTTCTGGGGGGTGGGGGGGAGGGAGGGGGGATAGGTTAGGATTAGGGTAGGAGATATGGGCAGGGGCATCACCCACTCCACCGGGACCTGGCTGGTTAGGGTGTGGAAAAGGAAACAGGGTCCCAGCAATTGCTGGTCCCCTGTTGGTGCACTCTCACTCGACTGGAGTGGGCATTGATGCCCCCTGATCAAAAAATTACCCATCTTGGGTTATAGTTGCTAGCTGTTTATGATTGAGCCCGTCGCGACGTTTCGGCGTTGTTTCGCCTTCATCAGGCTGGGCTCAATGATGTAGGGACTGTCTTGTCCTCTATTTATATGTTTCCCTTAACTTAGGTTTTCTTTGTGACTTTCTTGTCTTCTATTTCTCTGTTTCTTCTTACTTAGGTTTTTTTCTGCATTTTCTTAGCTTTTTCTGTGCTTTTCTGTTTTTCTCAACCCTGCTTGGGGAGTCCTATTTCTCTGTTTGTCTCAACCCTACTTGGGGAGCTTTTCTTTCATGTGCTTTCTTCTTAGCTTTCTCTGTACTTTTTTCTTAGTTTTTCTCTATTTTTCTTCTCTGTGTACCCTTTGTGACTCTCTTGTCATCTATTTCCATTTTTCCTTTCTATTCTCTTGTTTTTATTTATGGCACCCCCTATTCCTTAGTCCACTCTTTCTTTCATCTTTATATTTCTGGCACCCCCATCTTTAGTAACCACTCTATTTAGGCTTCTTTTTCTGTTTTTCTGTTTTTCCATTTTTTAGGCTTTTTTTCTGTTTTTCTGGGGGGTGGGGGGGAGGGAGGGGGGATAGGTTAGGATTAGGGTAGGAGATATGGGCAGGGGCATCACCCACTCCACCGGGACCTGGCTGGTTAGGGTGTGGAAAAGGAAACAGGGTCCCAGCAATTGCTGGTCCCCTGTTGGTGCACTCTCACTCGACTGGAGTGGGCATTGATGCCCCCTGATCAAAAAATTACCCATCTTGGGTTATAGTTGCTAGCTGTTTATGATTGAGCCCGTCGCGACGTTTCGGCGTTGTTTCGCCTTCATCAGGCTGGGCTCAATGATGTAGGGACTGTCTTGTCCTCTATTTATATGTTTCCCTTAACTTAGGTTTTCTTTGTGACTTTCTTGTCTTCTATTTCTCTGTTTCTTCTTACTTAGGTTTTTTTCTGCATTTTCTTAGCTTTTTCTGTGCTTTTCTGTTTTTCTCAACCCTGCTTGGGGAGTCCTATTTCTCTGTTTGTCTCAACCCTACTTGGGGAGCTTTTCTTTCATGTGCTTTCTTCTTAGCTTTCTCTGTACTTTTTTCTTAGTTTTTCTCTATTTTTCTTCTCTGTGTACCCTTTGTGACTCTCTTGTCATCTATTTCCATTTTTCCTTTCTATTCTCTTGTTTTTATTTATGGCACCCCCTATTCCTTAGTCCACTCTTTCTTTCATCTTTATATTTCTGGCACCCCCATCTTTAGTAACCACTCTATTTAGGCTTCTTTTTCTGTTTTTCTGTTTTTCCATTTTTTAGGCTTTTTTTCTGTTTTTCTGGGGGGTGGGGGGGAGGGAGGGGGGATAGGTTAGGATTAGGGTAGGAGATATGGGCAGGGGCATCACCCACTCCACCGGGACCTGGCTGGTTAGGGTGTGGAAAAGGAAACAGGGTCCCAGCAATTGCTGGTCCCCTGTTGGTGCACTCTCACTCGACTGGAGTGGGCATTGATGCCCCCTGATCAAAAAATTACCCATCTTGGGTTATAGTTGCTAGCTGTTTATGATTGAGCCCGTCGCGACGTTTCGGCGTTGTTTCGCCTTCATCAGGCTGGGCTCAATGATGTAGGGACTGTCTTGTCCTCTATTTATATGTTTCCCTTAACTTAGGTTTTCTTTGTGACTTTCTTGTCTTCTATTTCTCTGTTTCTTCTTACTTAGGTTTTTTTCTGCATTTTCTTAGCTTTTTCTGTGCTTTTCTGTTTTTCTCAACCCTGCTTGGGGAGTCCTATTTCTCTGTTTGTCTCAACCCTACTTGGGGAGCTTTTCTTTCATGTGCTTTCTTCTTAGCTTTCTCTGTACTTTTTTCTTAGTTTTTCTCTATTTTTCTTCTCTGTGTACCCTTTGTGACTCTCTTGTCATCTATTTCCATTTTTCCTTTCTATTCTCTTGTTTTTATTTATGGCACCCCCTATTCCTTAGTCCACTCTTTCTTTCATCTTTATATTTCTGGCACCCCCATCTTTAGTAACCACTCTATTTAGGCTTCTTTTTCTGTTTTTCTGTTTTTCCATTTTTTAGGCTTTTTTTCTGTTTTTCTGGGGGGTGGGGGGGAGGGAGGGGGGATAGGTTAGGATTAGGGTAGGAGATATGGGCAGGGGCATCACCCACTCCACCGGGACCTGGCTGGTTAGGGTGTGGAAAAGGAAACAGGGTCCCAGCAATTGCTGGTCCCCTGTTGGTGCACTCTCACTCGACTGGAGTGGGCATTGATGCCCCCTGATCAAAAAATTACCCATCTTGGGTTATAGTTGCTAGCTGTTTATGATTGAGCCCGTCGCGACGTTTCGGCGTTGTTTCGCCTTCATCAGGCTGGGCTCAATGATGTAGGGACTGTCTTGTCCTCTATTTATATGTTTCCCTTAACTTAGGTTTTCTTTGTGACTTTCTTGTCTTCTATTTCTCTGTTTCTTCTTACTTAGGTTTTTTTCTGCATTTTCTTAGCTTTTTCTGTGCTTTTCTGTTTTTCTCAACCCTGCTTGGGGAGTCCTATTTCTCTGTTTGTCTCAACCCTACTTGGGGAGCTTTTCTTTCATGTGCTTTCTTCTTAGCTTTCTCTGTACTTTTTTCTTAGTTTTTCTCTATTTTTCTTCTCTGTGTACCCTTTGTGACTCTCTTGTCATCTATTTCCATTTTTCCTTTCTATTCTCTTGTTTTTATTTATGGCACCCCCTATTCCTTAGTCCACTCTTTCTTTCATCTTTATATTTCTGGCACCCCCATCTTTAGTAACCACTCTATTTAGGCTTCTTTTTCTGTTTTTCTGTTTTTCCATTTTTTAGGCTTTTTTTCTGTTTTTCTGGGGGGTGGGGGGGAGGGAGGGGGGATAGGTTAGGATTAGGGTAGGAGATATGGGCAGGGGCATCACCCACTCCACCGGGACCTGGCTGGTTAGGGTGTGGAAAAGGAAACAGGGTCCCAGCAATTGCTGGTCCCCTGTTGGTGCACTCTCACTCGACTGGAGTGGGCATTGATGCCCCCTGATCAAAAAATTACCCATCTTGGGTTATAGTTGCTAGCTGTTTATGATTGAGCCCGTCGCGACGTTTCGGCGTTGTTTCGCCTTCATCAGGCTGGGCTCAATGATGTAGGGACTGTCTTGTCCTCTATTTATATGTTTCCCTTAACTTAGGTTTTCTTTGTGACTTTCTTGTCTTCTATTTCTCTGTTTCTTCTTACTTAGGTTTTTTTCTGCATTTTCTTAGCTTTTTCTGTGCTTTTCTGTTTTTCTCAACCCTGCTTGGGGAGTCCTATTTCTCTGTTTGTCTCAACCCTACTTGGGGAGCTTTTCTTTCATGTGCTTTCTTCTTAGCTTTCTCTGTACTTTTTTCTTAGTTTTTCTCTATTTTTCTTCTCTGTGTACCCTTTGTGACTCTCTTGTCATCTATTTCCATTTTTCCTTTCTATTCTCTTGTTTTTATTTATGGCACCCCCTATTCCTTAGTCCACTCTTTCTTTCATCTTTATATTTCTGGCACCCCCATCTTTAGTAACCACTCTATTTAGGCTTCTTTTTCTGTTTTTCTGTTTTTCCATTTTTTAGGCTTTTTTTCTGTTTTTCTGGGGGGTGGGGGGGAGGGAGGGGGGATAGGTTAGGATTAGGGTAGGAGATATGGGCAGGGGCATCACCCACTCCACCGGGACCTGGCTGGTTAGGGTGTGGAAAAGGAAACAGGGTCCCAGCAATTGCTGGTCCCCTGTTGGTGCACTCTCACTCGACTGGAGTGGGCATTGATGCCCCCTGATCAAAAAATTACCCATCTTGGGTTATAGTTGCTAGCTGTTTATGATTGAGCCCGTCGCGACGTTTCGGCGTTGTTTCGCCTTCATCAGGCTGGGCTCAATGATGTAGGGACTGTCTTGTCCTCTATTTATATGTTTCCCTTAACTTAGGTTTTCTTTGTGACTTTCTTGTCTTCTATTTCTCTGTTTCTTCTTACTTAGGTTTTTTTCTGCATTTTCTTAGCTTTTTCTGTGCTTTTCTGTTTTTCTCAACCCTGCTTGGGGAGTCCTATTTCTCTGTTTGTCTCAACCCTACTTGGGGAGCTTTTCTTTCATGTGCTTTCTTCTTAGCTTTCTCTGTACTTTTTTCTTAGTTTTTCTCTATTTTTCTTCTCTGTGTACCCTTTGTGACTCTCTTGTCATCTATTTCCATTTTTCCTTTCTATTCTCTTGTTTTTATTTATGGCACCCCCTATTCCTTAGTCCACTCTTTCTTTCATCTTTATATTTCTGGCACCCCCATCTTTAGTAACCACTCTATTTAGGCTTCTTTTTCTGTTTTTCTGTTTTTCCATTTTTTAGGCTTTTTTTCTGTTTTTCTGGGGGGTGGGGGGGAGGGAGGGGGGATAGGTTAGGATTAGGGTAGGAGATATGGGCAGGGGCATCACCCACTCCACCGGGACCTGGCTGGTTAGGGTGTGGAAAAGGAAACAGGGTCCCAGCAATTGCTGGTCCCCTGTTGGTGCACTCTCACTCGACTGGAGTGGGCATTGATGCCCCCTGATCAAAAAATTACCCATCTTGGGTTATAGTTGCTAGCTGTTTATGATTGAGCCCGTCGCGACGTTTCGGCGTTGTTTCGCCTTCATCAGGCTGGGCTCAATGATGTAGGGACTGTCTTGTCCTCTATTTATATGTTTCCCTTAACTTAGGTTTTCTTTGTGACTTTCTTGTCTTCTATTTCTCTGTTTCTTCTTACTTAGGTTTTTTTCTGCATTTTCTTAGCTTTTTCTGTGCTTTTCTGTTTTTCTCAACCCTGCTTGGGGAGTCCTATTTCTCTGTTTGTCTCAACCCTACTTGGGGAGCTTTTCTTTCATGTGCTTTCTTCTTAGCTTTCTCTGTACTTTTTTCTTAGTTTTTCTCTATTTTTCTTCTCTGTGTACCCTTTGTGACTCTCTTGTCATCTATTTCCATTTTTCCTTTCTATTCTCTTGTTTTTATTTATGGCACCCCCTATTCCTTAGTCCACTCTTTCTTTCATCTTTATATTTCTGGCACCCCCATCTTTAGTAACCACTCTATTTAGGCTTCTTTTTCTGTTTTTCTGTTTTTCCATTTTTTAGGCTTTTTTTCTGTTTTTCTGGGGGGTGGGGGGGAGGGAGGGGGGATAGGTTAGGATTAGGGTAGGAGATATGGGCAGGGGCATCACCCACTCCACCGGGACCTGGCTGGTTAGGGTGTGGAAAAGGAAACAGGGTCCCAGCAATTGCTGGTCCCCTGTTGGTGCACTCTCACTCGACTGGAGTGGGCATTGATGCCCCCTGATCAAAAAATTACCCATCTTGGGTTATAGTTGCTAGCTGTTTATGATTGAGCCCGTCGCGACGTTTCGGCGTTGTTTCGCCTTCATCAGGCTGGGCTCAATGATGTAGGGACTGTCTTGTCCTCTATTTATATGTTTCCCTTAACTTAGGTTTTCTTTGTGACTTTCTTGTCTTCTATTTCTCTGTTTCTTCTTACTTAGGTTTTTTTCTGCATTTTCTTAGCTTTTTCTGTGCTTTTCTGTTTTTCTCAACCCTGCTTGGGGAGTCCTATTTCTCTGTTTGTCTCAACCCTACTTGGGGAGCTTTTCTTTCATGTGCTTTCTTCTTAGCTTTCTCTGTACTTTTTTCTTAGTTTTTCTCTATTTTTCTTCTCTGTGTACCCTTTGTGACTCTCTTGTCATCTATTTCCATTTTTCCTTTCTATTCTCTTGTTTTTATTTATGGCACCCCCTATTCCTTAGTCCACTCTTTCTTTCATCTTTATATTTCTGGCACCCCCATCTTTAGTAACCACTCTATTTAGGCTTCTTTTTCTGTTTTTCTGTTTTTCCATTTTTTAGGCTTTTTTTCTGTTTTTCTGGGGGGTGGGGGGGAGGGAGGGGGGATAGGTTAGGATTAGGGTAGGAGATATGGGCAGGGGCATCACCCACTCCACCGGGACCTGGCTGGTTAGGGTGTGGAAAAGGAAACAGGGTCCCAGCAATTGCTGGTCCCCTGTTGGTGCACTCTCACTCGACTGGAGTGGGCATTGATGCCCCCTGATCAAAAAATTACCCATCTTGGGTTATAGTTGCTAGCTGTTTATGATTGAGCCCGTCGCGACGTTTCGGCGTTGTTTCGCCTTCATCAGGCTGGGCTCAATGATGTAGGGACTGTCTTGTCCTCTATTTATATGTTTCCCTTAACTTAGGTTTTCTTTGTGACTTTCTTGTCTTCTATTTCTCTGTTTCTTCTTACTTAGGTTTTTTTCTGCATTTTCTTAGCTTTTTCTGTGCTTTTCTGTTTTTCTCAACCCTGCTTGGGGAGTCCTATTTCTCTGTTTGTCTCAACCCTACTTGGGGAGCTTTTCTTTCATGTGCTTTCTTCTTAGCTTTCTCTGTACTTTTTTCTTAGTTTTTCTCTATTTTTCTTCTCTGTGTACCCTTTGTGACTCTCTTGTCATCTATTTCCATTTTTCCTTTCTATTCTCTTGTTTTTATTTATGGCACCCCCTATTCCTTAGTCCACTCTTTCTTTCATCTTTATATTTCTGGCACCCCCATCTTTAGTAACCACTCTATTTAGGCTTCTTTTTCTGTTTTTCTGTTTTTCCATTTTTTAGGCTTTTTTTCTGTTTTTCTGGGGGGTGGGGGGGAGGGAGGGGGGATAGGTTAGGATTAGGGTAGGAGATATGGGCAGGGGCATCACCCACTCCACCGGGACCTGGCTGGTTAGGGTGTGGAAAAGGAAACAGGGTCCCAGCAATTGCTGGTCCCCTGTTGGTGCACTCTCACTCGACTGGAGTGGGCATTGATGCCCCCTGATCAAAAAATTACCCATCTTGGGTTATAGTTGCTAGCTGTTTATGATTGAGCCCGTCGCGACGTTTCGGCGTTGTTTCGCCTTCATCAGGCTGGGCTCAATGATGTAGGGACTGTCTTGTCCTCTATTTATATGTTTCCCTTAACTTAGGTTTTCTTTGTGACTTTCTTGTCTTCTATTTCTCTGTTTCTTCTTACTTAGGTTTTTTTCTGCATTTTCTTAGCTTTTTCTGTGCTTTTCTGTTTTTCTCAACCCTGCTTGGGGAGTCCTATTTCTCTGTTTGTCTCAACCCTACTTGGGGAGCTTTTCTTTCATGTGCTTTCTTCTTAGCTTTCTCTGTACTTTTTTCTTAGTTTTTCTCTATTTTTCTTCTCTGTGTACCCTTTGTGACTCTCTTGTCATCTATTTCCATTTTTCCTTTCTATTCTCTTGTTTTTATTTATGGCACCCCCTATTCCTTAGTCCACTCTTTCTTTCATCTTTATATTTCTGGCACCCCCATCTTTAGTAACCACTCTATTTAGGCTTCTTTTTCTGTTTTTCTGTTTTTCCATTTTTTAGGCTTTTTTTCTGTTTTTCTGGGGGGTGGGGGGGAGGGAGGGGGGATAGGTTAGGATTAGGGTAGGAGATATGGGCAGGGGCATCACCCACTCCACCGGGACCTGGCTGGTTAGGGTGTGGAAAAGGAAACAGGGTCCCAGCAATTGCTGGTCCCCTGTTGGTGCACTCTCACTCGACTGGAGTGGGCATTGATGCCCCCTGATCAAAAAATTACCCATCTTGGGTTATAGTTGCTAGCTGTTTATGATTGAGCCCGTCGCGACGTTTCGGCGTTGTTTCGCCTTCATCAGGCTGGGCTCAATGATGTAGGGACTGTCTTGTCCTCTATTTATATGTTTCCCTTAACTTAGGTTTTCTTTGTGACTTTCTTGTCTTCTATTTCTCTGTTTCTTCTTACTTAGGTTTTTTTCTGCATTTTCTTAGCTTTTTCTGTGCTTTTCTGTTTTTCTCAACCCTGCTTGGGGAGTCCTATTTCTCTGTTTGTCTCAACCCTACTTGGGGAGCTTTTCTTTCATGTGCTTTCTTCTTAGCTTTCTCTGTACTTTTTTCTTAGTTTTTCTCTATTTTTCTTCTCTGTGTACCCTTTGTGACTCTCTTGTCATCTATTTCCATTTTTCCTTTCTATTCTCTTGTTTTTATTTATGGCACCCCCTATTCCTTAGTCCACTCTTTCTTTCATCTTTATATTTCTGGCACCCCCATCTTTAGTAACCACTCTATTTAGGCTTCTTTTTCTGTTTTTCTGTTTTTCCATTTTTTAGGCTTTTTTTCTGTTTTTCTGGGGGGTGGGGGGGAGGGAGGGGGGATAGGTTAGGATTAGGGTAGGAGATATGGGCAGGGGCATCACCCACTCCACCGGGACCTGGCTGGTTAGGGTGTGGAAAAGGAAACAGGGTCCCAGCAATTGCTGGTCCCCTGTTGGTGCACTCTCACTCGACTGGAGTGGGCATTGATGCCCCCTGATCAAAAAATTACCCATCTTGGGTTATAGTTGCTAGCTGTTTATGATTGAGCCCGTCGCGACGTTTCGGCGTTGTTTCGCCTTCATCAGGCTGGGCTCAATGATGTAGGGACTGTCTTGTCCTCTATTTATATGTTTCCCTTAACTTAGGTTTTCTTTGTGACTTTCTTGTCTTCTATTTCTCTGTTTCTTCTTACTTAGGTTTTTTTCTGCATTTTCTTAGCTTTTTCTGTGCTTTTCTGTTTTTCTCAACCCTGCTTGGGGAGTCCTATTTCTCTGTTTGTCTCAACCCTACTTGGGGAGCTTTTCTTTCATGTGCTTTCTTCTTAGCTTTCTCTGTACTTTTTTCTTAGTTTTTCTCTATTTTTCTTCTCTGTGTACCCTTTGTGACTCTCTTGTCATCTATTTCCATTTTTCCTTTCTATTCTCTTGTTTTTATTTATGGCACCCCCTATTCCTTAGTCCACTCTTTCTTTCATCTTTATATTTCTGGCACCCCCATCTTTAGTAACCACTCTATTTAGGCTTCTTTTTCTGTTTTTCTGTTTTTCCATTTTTTAGGCTTTTTTTCTGTTTTTCTGGGGGGTGGGGGGGAGGGAGGGGGGATAGGTTAGGATTAGGGTAGGAGATATGGGCAGGGGCATCACCCACTCCACCGGGACCTGGCTGGTTAGGGTGTGGAAAAGGAAACAGGGTCCCAGCAATTGCTGGTCCCCTGTTGGTGCACTCTCACTCGACTGGAGTGGGCATTGATGCCCCCTGATCAAAAAATTACCCATCTTGGGTTATAGTTGCTAGCTGTTTATGATTGAGCCCGTCGCGACGTTTCGGCGTTGTTTCGCCTTCATCAGGCTGGGCTCAATGATGTAGGGACTGTCTTGTCCTCTATTTATATGTTTCCCTTAACTTAGGTTTTCTTTGTGACTTTCTTGTCTTCTATTTCTCTGTTTCTTCTTACTTAGGTTTTTTTCTGCATTTTCTTAGCTTTTTCTGTGCTTTTCTGTTTTTCTCAACCCTGCTTGGGGAGTCCTATTTCTCTGTTTGTCTCAACCCTACTTGGGGAGCTTTTCTTTCATGTGCTTTCTTCTTAGCTTTCTCTGTACTTTTTTCTTAGTTTTTCTCTATTTTTCTTCTCTGTGTACCCTTTGTGACTCTCTTGTCATCTATTTCCATTTTTCCTTTCTATTCTCTTGTTTTTATTTATGGCACCCCCTATTCCTTAGTCCACTCTTTCTTTCATCTTTATATTTCTGGCACCCCCATCTTTAGTAACCACTCTATTTAGGCTTCTTTTTCTGTTTTTCTGTTTTTCCATTTTTTAGGCTTTTTTTCTGTTTTTCTGGGGGGTGGGGGGGAGGGAGGGGGGATAGGTTAGGATTAGGGTAGGAGATATGGGCAGGGGCATCACCCACTCCACCGGGACCTGGCTGGTTAGGGTGTGGAAAAGGAAACAGGGTCCCAGCAATTGCTGGTCCCCTGTTGGTGCACTCTCACTCGACTGGAGTGGGCATTGATGCCCCCTGATCAAAAAATTACCCATCTTGGGTTATAGTTGCTAGCTGTTTATGATTGAGCCCGTCGCGACGTTTCGGCGTTGTTTCGCCTTCATCAGGCTGGGCTCAATGATGTAGGGACTGTCTTGTCCTCTATTTATATGTTTCCCTTAACTTAGGTTTTCTTTGTGACTTTCTTGTCTTCTATTTCTCTGTTTCTTCTTACTTAGGTTTTTTTCTGCATTTTCTTAGCTTTTTCTGTGCTTTTCTGTTTTTCT
>NC_140578.1:48798985-48826156 GCF_057381845.1 Rhamphochromis longiceps
AAATAGAAGACAAGAAAGTCACAAAGAAAACCTAAGTTAAGGGAAACATATAAATAGAGGACAAGACAGTCCCTACATCATTGAGCCCAGCCTGATGAAGGCGAAACAACGCCGAAACGTCGCGACGGGCTCAATCATAAACAGCTAGCAACTATAACCCAAGATGGGTAATTTTTTGATCAGGGGGCATCAATGCCCACTCCAGTCGAGTGAGAGTGCACCAACAGGGGACCAGCAATTGCTGGGACCCTGTTTCCTTTTCCACACCCTAACCAGCCAGGTCCCGGTGGAGTGGGTGATGCCCCTGCCCATATCTCCTACCCTAATCCTAACCTATCCCCCCTCCCTCCCCCCCACCCCCCAGAAAAACAGAAAAAAAGCCTAAAAAATGGAAAAACAGAAAAACAGAAAAAGAAGCCTAAATAGAGTGGTTACTAAAGATGGGGGTGCCAGAAATATAAAGATGAAAGAAAGAGTGGACTAAGGAATAGGGGGTGCCATGAATAAGAACAAGAGAATAAAAAGGAAAAATGGAAATAGATGACAAGAGAGTCACAAAGGGTACACAGAGAAGAAAAATAGAGAAAAACTAAGAAAAAAGTACAGAGAAAGCTAAGAAGAAAGCACATGAAAGAAAAGCTCCCCAAGTAGGGTTGAGACAAACAGAGAAATAGAACTCCCCAAGCAGGGTTGAGAAAAACAGAAAAGCACAGAAAAAGCTAAGAAAATGCAGAAAAAAACCTAAGTAAGAAGAAACAGAGAAATAGAAGACAAGAAAGTCACAAAGAAAACCTAAGTTAAGGGAAACATATAAATAGAGGACAAGACAGTCCCTACATCATTGAGCCCAGCCTGATGAAGGCGAAACAACGCCGAAACGTCGCGACGGGCTCAATCATAAACAGCTAGCAACTATAACCCAAGATGGGTAATTTTTTGATCAGGGGGCATCAATGCCCACTCCAGTCGAGTGAGAGTGCACCAACAGGGGACCAGCAATTGCTGGGACCCTGTTTCCTTTTCCACACCCTAACCAGCCAGGTCCCGGTGGAGTGGGTGATGCCCCTGCCCATATCTCCTACCCTAATCCTAACCTATCCCCCCTCCCTCCCCCCACCCCCAGAAAAACAGAAAAAAAGCCTAAAAAATGGAAAAACAGAAAAACAGAAAAAGAAGCCTAAATAGAGTGGTTACTAAAGATGGGGGTGCCAGAAATATAAAGATGAAAGAAAGAGTGGACTAAGGAATAGGGGGTGCCATGAATAAGAACAAGAGAATAAAAAGGAAAAATGGAAATAGATGACAAGAGAGTCACAAAGGGTACACAGAGAAGAAAAATAGAGAAAAACTAAGAAAAAAGTACAGAGAAAGCTAAGAAGAAAGCACATGAAAGAAAAGCTCCCCAAGTAGGGTTGAGACAAACAGAGAAATAGAACTCCCCAAGCAGGGTTGAGAAAAACAGAAAAAGCACAGAAAAGCTAAGAAAATGCAGAAAAAAACCTAAGTAAGAAGAAACAGAGAAATAGAAGACAAGAAAGTCACAAAGAAAACCTAAGTTAAGGGAAACATATAAATAGAGGACAAGACAGTCCCTACATCATTGAGCCCAGCCTGATGAAGGCGAAACAACGCCGAAACGTCGCGACGGGCTCAATCATAAACAGCTAGCAACTATAACCCAAGATGGGTAATTTTTTGATCAGGGGGCATCAATGCCCACTCCAGTCGAGTGAGAGTGCACCAACAGGGGACCAGCAATTGCTGGGACCCTGTTTCCTTTTCCACACCCTAACCAGCCAGGTCCCGGTGGAGTGGGTGATGCCCCTGCCCATATCTCCTACCCTAATCCTAACCTATCCCCCCTCCCTCCCCCCCACCCCCCAGAAAAACAGAAAAAAAGCCTAAAAAATGGAAAAACAGAAAAACAGAAAAAGAAGCCTAAATAGAGTGGTTACTAAAGATGGGGGTGCCAGAAATATAAAGATGAAAGAAAGAGTGGACTAAGGAATAGGGGGTGCCATGAATAAGAACAAGAGAATAAAAAGGAAAAATGGAAATAGATGACAAGAGAGTCACAAAGGGTACACAGAGAAGAAAAATAGAGAAAAACTAAGAAAAAAGTACAGAGAAAGCTAAGAAGAAAGCACATGAAAGAAAAGCTCCCCAAGTAGGGTTGAGACAAACAGAGAAATAGAACTCCCCAAGCAGGGTTGAGAAAAACAGAAAAGCACAGAAAAAGCTAAGAAAATGCAGAAAAAAACCTAAGTAAGAAGAAACAGAGAAATAGAAGACAAGAAAGTCACAAAGAAAACCTAAGTTAAGGGAAACATATAAATAGAGGACAAGACAGTCCCTACATCATTGAGCCCAGCCTGATGAAGGCGAAACAACGCCGAAACGTCGCGACGGGCTCAATCATAAACAGCTAGCAACTATAACCCAAGATGGGTAATTTTTTGATCAGGGGGCATCAATGCCCACTCCAGTCGAGTGAGAGTGCACCAACAGGGGACCAGCAATTGCTGGGACCCTGTTTCCTTTTCCACACCCTAACCAGCCAGGTCCCGGTGGAGTGGGTGATGCCCCTGCCCATATCTCTACCCTAATCCTAACCTATCCCCCCTCCCTCCCCCCCACCCCCCAGAAAAACAGAAAAAAAGCCTAAAAAATGGAAAAACAGAAAAACAGAAAAAGAAGCCTAAATAGAGTGGTTACTAAAGATGGGGGTGCCAGAAATATAAAGATGAAAGAAAGAGTGGACTAAGGAATAGGGGGTGCCATGAATAAGAACAAGAGAATAAAAAGGAAAAATGGAAATAGATGACAAGAGAGTCACAAAGGGTACACAGAGAAGAAAAATAGAGAAAAACTAAGAAAAAAGTACAGAGAAAGCTAAGAAGAAAGCACATGAAAGAAAAGCTCCCCAAGTAGGGTTGAGACAAACAGAGAAATAGAACTCCCCAAGCAGGGTTGAGAAAAACAGAAAAGCACAGAAAAAGCTAAGAAAATGCAGAAAAAAACCTAAGTAAGAAGAAACAGAGAAATAGAAGACAAGAAAGTCACAAAGAAAACCTAAGTTAAGGGAAACATATAAATAGAGGACAAGACAGTCCCTACATCATTGAGCCCAGCCTGATGAAGGCGAAACAACGCCGAAACGTCGCGACGGGCTCAATCATAAACAGCTAGCAACTATAACCCAAGATGGGTAATTTTTTGATCAGGGGGCATCAATGCCCACTCCAGTCGAGTGAGAGTGCACCAACAGGGGACCAGCAATTGCTGGGACCCTGTTTCCTTTTCCACACCCTAACCAGCCAGGTCCCGGTGGAGTGGGTGATGCCCCTGCCCATATCTCCTACCCTAATCCTAACCTATCCCCCCTCCCTCCCCCCCACCCCCCAGAAAAACAGAAAAAAAGCCTAAAAAATGGAAAAACAGAAAAACAGAAAAAGAAGCCTAAATAGAGTGGTTACTAAAGATGGGGGTGCCAGAAATATAAAGATGAAAGAAAGAGTGGACTAAGGAATAGGGGGTGCCATGAATAAGAACAAGAGAATAAAAAGGAAAAATGGAAATAGATGACAAGAGAGTCACAAAGGGTACACAGAGAAGAAAAATAGAGAAAAACTAAGAAAAAAGTACAGAGAAAGCTAAGAAGAAAGCACATGAAAGAAAAGCTCCCCAAGTAGGGTTGAGACAAACAGAGAAATAGAACTCCCCAAGCAGGGTTGAGAAAAACAGAAAAGCACAGAAAAAGCTAAGAAAATGCAGAAAAAAACCTAAGTAAGAAGAAACAGAGAAATAGAAGACAAGAAAGTCACAAAGAAAACCTAAGTTAAGGGAAACATATAAATAGAGGACAAGACAGTCCCTACATCATTGAGCCCAGCCTGATGAAGGCGAAACAACGCCGAAACGTCGCGACGGGCTCAATCATAAACAGCTAGCAACTATAACCCAAGATGGGTAATTTTTTGATCAGGGGGCATCAATGCCCACTCCAGTCGAGTGAGAGTGCACCAACAGGGGACCAGCAATTGCTGGGACCCTGTTTCCTTTTCCACACCCTAACCAGCCAGGTCCCGGTGGAGTGGGTGATGCCCCTGCCCATATCTCCTACCCTAATCCTAACCTATCCCCCCTCCCTCCCCCCCACCCCCCAGAAAAACAGAAAAAAAGCCTAAAAAATGGAAAAACAGAAAAACAGAAAAAGAAGCCTAAATAGAGTGGTTACTAAAGATGGGGGTGCCAGAAATATAAAGATGAAAGAAAGAGTGGACTAAGGAATAGGGGGTGCCATGAATAAGAACAAGAGAATAAAAAGGAAAAATGGAAATAGATGACAAGAGAGTCACAAAGGGTACACAGAGAAGAAAAATAGAGAAAAACTAAGAAAAAAGTACAGAGAAAGCTAAGAAGAAAGCACATGAAAGAAAAGCTCCCCAAGTAGGGTTGAGACAAACAGAGAAATAGAACTCCCCAAGCAGGGTTGAGAAAAACAGAAAAGCACAGAAAAAGCTAAGAAAATGCAGAAAAAAACCTAAGTAAGAAGAAACAGAGAAATAGAAGACAAGAAAGTCACAAAGAAAACCTAAGTTAAGGGAAACATATAAATAGAGGACAAGACAGTCCCTACATCATTGAGCCCAGCCTGATGAAGGCGAAACAACGCCGAAACGTCGCGACGGGCTCAATCATAAACAGCTAGCAACTATAACCCAAGATGGGTAATTTTTTGATCAGGGGGCATCAATGCCCACTCCAGTCGAGTGAGAGTGCACCAACAGGGGACCAGCAATTGCTGGGACCCTGTTTCCTTTTCCACACCCTAACCAGCCAGGTCCCGGTGGAGTGGGTGATGCCCCTGCCCATATCTCCTACCCTAATCCTAACCTATCCCCCCTCCCTCCCCCCCACCCCCCAGAAAAACAGAAAAAAAGCCTAAAAAATGGAAAAACAGAAAAACAGAAAAAGAAGCCTAAATAGAGTGGTTACTAAAGATGGGGGTGCCAGAAATATAAAGATGAAAGAAAGAGTGGACTAAGGAATAGGGGGTGCCATGAATAAGAACAAGAGAATAAAAAGGAAAAATGGAAATAGATGACAAGAGAGTCACAAAGGGTACACAGAGAAGAAAAATAGAGAAAAACTAAGAAAAAAGTACAGAGAAAGCTAAGAAGAAAGCACATGAAAGAAAAGCTCCCCAAGTAGGGTTGAGACAAACAGAGAAATAGAACTCCCCAAGCAGGGTTGAGAAAAACAGAAAAGCACAGAAAAAGCTAAGAAAATGCAGAAAAAAACCTAAGTAAGAAGAAACAGAGAAATAGAAGACAAGAAAGTCACAAAGAAAACCTAAGTTAAGGGAAACATATAAATAGAGGACAAGACAGTCCCTACATCATTGAGCCCAGCCTGATGAAGGCGAAACAACGCCGAAACGTCGCGACGGGCTCAATCATAAACAGCTAGCAACTATAACCCAAGATGGGTAATTTTTTGATCAGGGGGCATCAATGCCCACTCCAGTCGAGTGAGAGTGCACCAACAGGGGACCAGCAATTGCTGGGACCCTGTTTCCTTTTCCACACCCTAACCAGCCAGGTCCCGGTGGAGTGGGTGATGCCCCTGCCCATATCTCCTACCCTAATCCTAACCTATCCCCCCTCCCTCCCCCCCACCCCCCAGAAAAACAGAAAAAAAGCCTAAAAAATGGAAAAACAGAAAAACAGAAAAAGAAGCCTAAATAGAGTGGTTACTAAAGATGGGGGTGCCAGAAATATAAAGATGAAAGAAAGAGTGGACTAAGGAATAGGGGGTGCCATGAATAAGAACAAGAGAATAAAAAGGAAAAATGGAAATAGATGACAAGAGAGTCACAAAGGGTACACAGAGAAGAAAAATAGAGAAAAACTAAGAAAAAAGTACAGAGAAAGCTAAGAAGAAAGCACATGAAAGAAAAGCTCCCCAAGTAGGGTTGAGACAAACAGAGAAATAGAACTCCCCAAGCAGGGTTGAGAAAAACAGAAAAGCACAGAAAAAGCTAAGAAAATGCAGAAAAAAACCTAAGTAAGAAGAAACAGAGAAATAGAAGACAAGAAAGTCACAAAGAAAACCTAAGTTAAGGGAAACATATAAATAGAGGACAAGACAGTCCCTACATCATTGAGCCCAGCCTGATGAAGGCGAAACAACGCCGAAACGTCGCGACGGGCTCAATCATAAACAGCTAGCAACTATAACCCAAGATGGGTAATTTTTTGATCAGGGGGCATCAATGCCCACTCCAGTCGAGTGAGAGTGCACCAACAGGGGACCAGCAATTGCTGGGACCCTGTTTCCTTTTCCACACCCTAACCAGCCAGGTCCCGGTGGAGTGGGTGATGCCCCTGCCCATATCTCCTACCCTAATCCTAACCTATCCCCCCTCCCTCCCCCCCACCCCCCAGAAAAACAGAAAAAAAGCCTAAAAAATGGAAAAACAGAAAAACAGAAAAAGAAGCCTAAATAGAGTGGTTACTAAAGATGGGGGTGCCAGAAATATAAAGATGAAAGAAAGAGTGGACTAAGGAATAGGGGGTGCCATGAATAAGAACAAGAGAATAAAAAGGAAAAATGGAAATAGATGACAAGAGAGTCACAAAGGGTACACAGAGAAGAAAAATAGAGAAAAACTAAGAAAAAAGTACAGAGAAAGCTAAGAAGAAAGCACATGAAAGAAAAGCTCCCCAAGTAGGGTTGAGACAAACAGAGAAATAGAACTCCCCAAGCAGGGTTGAGAAAAACAGAAAAGCACAGAAAAAGCTAAGAAAATGCAGAAAAAAACCTAAGTAAGAAGAAACAGAGAAATAGAAGACAAGAAAGTCACAAAGAAAACCTAAGTTAAGGGAAACATATAAATAGAGGACAAGACAGTCCCTACATCATTGAGCCCAGCCTGATGAAGGCGAAACAACGCCGAAACGTCGCGACGGGCTCAATCATAAACAGCTAGCAACTATAACCCAAGATGGGTAATTTTTTGATCAGGGGGCATCAATGCCCACTCCAGTCGAGTGAGAGTGCACCAACAGGGGACCAGCAATTGCTGGGACCCTGTTTCCTTTTCCACACCCTAACCAGCCAGGTCCCGGTGGAGTGGGTGATGCCCCTGCCCATATCTCCTACCCTAATCCTAACCTATCCCCCCTCCCTCCCCCCCACCCCCCAGAAAAACAGAAAAAAAGCCTAAAAAATGGAAAAACAGAAAAACAGAAAAAGAAGCCTAAATAGAGTGGTTACTAAAGATGGGGGTGCCAGAAATATAAAGATGAAAGAAAGAGTGGACTAAGGAATAGGGGGTGCCATGAATAAGAACAAGAGAATAAAAAGGAAAAATGGAAATAGATGACAAGAGAGTCACAAAGGGTACACAGAGAAGAAAAATAGAGAAAAACTAAGAAAAAAGTACAGAGAAAGCTAAGAAGAAAGCACATGAAAGAAAAGCTCCCCAAGTAGGGTTGAGACAAACAGAGAAATAGAACTCCCCAAGCAGGGTTGAGAAAAACAGAAAAGCACAGAAAAAGCTAAGAAAATGCAGAAAAAAACCTAAGTAAGAAGAAACAGAGAAATAGAAGACAAGAAAGTCACAAAGAAAACCTAAGTTAAGGGAAACATATAAATAGAGGACAAGACAGTCCCTACATCATTGAGCCCAGCCTGATGAAGGCGAAACAACGCCGAAACGTCGCGACGGGCTCAATCATAAACAGCTAGCAACTATAACCCAAGATGGGTAATTTTTTGATCAGGGGGCATCAATGCCCACTCCAGTCGAGTGAGAGTGCACCAACAGGGGACCAGCAATTGCTGGGACCCTGTTTCCTTTTCCACACCCTAACCAGCCAGGTCCCGGTGGAGTGGGTGATGCCCCTGCCCATATCTCCTACCCTAATCCTAACCTATCCCCCCTCCCTCCCCCCCACCCCCCAGAAAAACAGAAAAAAAGCCTAAAAAATGGAAAAACAGAAAAACAGAAAAAGAAGCCTAAATAGAGTGGTTACTAAAGATGGGGGTGCCAGAAATATAAAGATGAAAGAAAGAGTGGACTAAGGAATAGGGGGTGCCATGAATAAGAACAAGAGAATAAAAAGGAAAAATGGAAATAGATGACAAGAGAGTCACAAAGGGTACACAGAGAAGAAAAATAGAGAAAAACTAAGAAAAAAGTACAGAGAAAGCTAAGAAGAAAGCACATGAAAGAAAAGCTCCCCAAGTAGGGTTGAGACAAACAGAGAAATAGAACTCCCCAAGCAGGGTTGAGAAAAACAGAAAAGCACAGAAAAAGCTAAGAAAATGCAGAAAAAAACCTAAGTAAGAAGAAACAGAGAAATAGAAGACAAGAAAGTCACAAAGAAAACCTAAGTTAAGGGAAACATATAAATAGAGGACAAGACAGTCCCTACATCATTGAGCCCAGCCTGATGAAGGCGAAACAACGCCGAAACGTCGCGACGGGCTCAATCATAAACAGCTAGCAACTATAACCCAAGATGGGTAATTTTTTGATCAGGGGGCATCAATGCCCACTCCAGTCGAGTGAGAGTGCACCAACAGGGGACCAGCAATTGCTGGGACCCTGTTTCCTTTTCCACACCCTAACCAGCCAGGTCCCGGTGGAGTGGGTGATGCCCCTGCCCATATCTCCTACCCTAATCCTAACCTATCCCCCCTCCCTCCCCCCCACCCCCCAGAAAAACAGAAAAAAAGCCTAAAAAATGGAAAAACAGAAAAACAGAAAAAGAAGCCTAAATAGAGTGGTTACTAAAGATGGGGGTGCCAGAAATATAAAGATGAAAGAAAGAGTGGACTAAGGAATAGGGGGTGCCATGAATAAGAACAAGAGAATAAAAAGGAAAAATGGAAATAGATGACAAGAGAGTCACAAAGGGTACACAGAGAAGAAAAATAGAGAAAAACTAAGAAAAAAGTACAGAGAAAGCTAAGAAGAAAGCACATGAAAGAAAAGCTCCCCAAGTAGGGTTGAGACAAACAGAGAAATAGAACTCCCCAAGCAGGGTTGAGAAAAACAGAAAAGCACAGAAAAAGCTAAGAAAATGCAGAAAAAAACCTAAGTAAGAAGAAACAGAGAAATAGAAGACAAGAAAGTCACAAAGAAAACCTAAGTTAAGGGAAACATATAAATAGAGGACAAGACAGTCCCTACATCATTGAGCCCAGCCTGATGAAGGCGAAACAACGCCGAAACGTCGCGACGGGCTCAATCATAAACAGCTAGCAACTATAACCCAAGATGGGTAATTTTTTGATCAGGGGGCATCAATGCCCACTCCAGTCGAGTGAGAGTGCACCAACAGGGGACCAGCAATTGCTGGGACCCTGTTTCCTTTTCCACACCCTAACCAGCCAGGTCCCGGTGGAGTGGGTGATGCCCCTGCCCATATCTCCTACCCTAATCCTAACCTATCCCCCCTCCCTCCCCCCCACCCCCCAGAAAAACAGAAAAAAAGCCTAAAAAATGGAAAAACAGAAAAACAGAAAAAGAAGCCTAAATAGAGTGGTTACTAAAGATGGGGGTGCCAGAAATATAAAGATGAAAGAAAGAGTGGACTAAGGAATAGGGGGTGCCATGAATAAGAACAAGAGAATAAAAAGGAAAAATGGAAATAGATGACAAGAGAGTCACAAAGGGTACACAGAGAAGAAAAATAGAGAAAAACTAAGAAAAAAGTACAGAGAAAGCTAAGAAGAAAGCACATGAAAGAAAAGCTCCCCAAGTAGGGTTGAGACAAACAGAGAAATAGAACTCCCCAAGCAGGGTTGAGAAAAACAGAAAAGCACAGAAAAAGCTAAGAAAATGCAGAAAAAAACCTAAGTAAGAAGAAACAGAGAAATAGAAGACAAGAAAGTCACAAAGAAAACCTAAGTTAAGGGAAACATATAAATAGAGGACAAGACAGTCCCTACATCATTGAGCCCAGCCTGATGAAGGCGAAACAACGCCGAAACGTCGCGACGGGCTCAATCATAAACAGCTAGCAACTATAACCCAAGATGGGTAATTTTTTGATCAGGGGGCATCAATGCCCACTCCAGTCGAGTGAGAGTGCACCAACAGGGGACCAGCAATTGCTGGGACCCTGTTTCCTTTTCCACACCCTAACCAGCCAGGTCCCGGTGGAGTGGGTGATGCCCCTGCCCATATCTCCTACCCTAATCCTAACCTATCCCCCCTCCCTCCCCCCCACCCCCCAGAAAAACAGAAAAAAAGCCTAAAAAATGGAAAAACAGAAAAACAGAAAAAGAAGCCTAAATAGAGTGGTTACTAAAGATGGGGGTGCCAGAAATATAAAGATGAAAGAAAGAGTGGACTAAGGAATAGGGGGTGCCATGAATAAGAACAAGAGAATAAAAAGGAAAAATGGAAATAGATGACAAGAGAGTCACAAAGGGTACACAGAGAAGAAAAATAGAGAAAAACTAAGAAAAAAGTACAGAGAAAGCTAAGAAGAAAGCACATGAAAGAAAAGCTCCCCAAGTAGGGTTGAGACAAACAGAGAAATAGAACTCCCCAAGCAGGGTTGAGAAAAACAGAAAAGCACAGAAAAAGCTAAGAAAATGCAGAAAAAAACCTAAGTAAGAAGAAACAGAGAAATAGAAGACAAGAAAGTCACAAAGAAAACCTAAGTTAAGGGAAACATATAAATAGAGGACAAGACAGTCCCTACATCATTGAGCCCAGCCTGATGAAGGCGAAACAACGCCGAAACGTCGCGACGGGCTCAATCATAAACAGCTAGCAACTATAACCCAAGATGGGTAATTTTTTGATCAGGGGGCATCAATGCCCACTCCAGTCGAGTGAGAGTGCACCAACAGGGGACCAGCAATTGCTGGGACCCTGTTTCCTTTTCCACACCCTAACCAGCCAGGTCCCGGTGGAGTGGGTGATGCCCCTGCCCATATCTCCTACCCTAATCCTAACCTATCCCCCCTCCCTCCCCCCCACCCCCCAGAAAAACAGAAAAAAAGCCTAAAAAATGGAAAAACAGAAAAACAGAAAAAGAAGCCTAAATAGAGTGGTTACTAAAGATGGGGGTGCCAGAAATATAAAGATGAAAGAAAGAGTGGACTAAGGAATAGGGGGTGCCATGAATAAGAACAAGAGAATAAAAAGGAAAAATGGAAATAGATGACAAGAGAGTCACAAAGGGTACACAGAGAAGAAAAATAGAGAAAAACTAAGAAAAAAGTACAGAGAAAGCTAAGAAGAAAGCACATGAAAGAAAAGCTCCCCAAGTAGGGTTGAGACAAACAGAGAAATAGAACTCCCCAAGCAGGGTTGAGAAAAACAGAAAAGCACAGAAAAAGCTAAGAAAATGCAGAAAAAAACCTAAGTAAGAAGAAACAGAGAAATAGAAGACAAGAAAGTCACAAAGAAAACCTAAGTTAAGGGAAACATATAAATAGAGGACAAGACAGTCCCTACATCATTGAGCCCAGCCTGATGAAGGCGAAACAACGCCGAAACGTCGCGACGGGCTCAATCATAAACAGCTAGCAACTATAACCCAAGATGGGTAATTTTTTGATCAGGGGGCATCAATGCCCACTCCAGTCGAGTGAGAGTGCACCAACAGGGGACCAGCAATTGCTGGGACCCTGTTTCCTTTTCCACACCCTAACCAGCCAGGTCCCGGTGGAGTGGGTGATGCCCCTGCCCATATCTCCTACCCTAATCCTAACCTATCCCCCCTCCCTCCCCCCCCCCCCAGAAAAACAGAAAAAAAGCCTAAAAAATGGAAAAACAGAAAAACAGAAAAAGAAGCCTAAATAGAGTGGTTACTAAAGATGGGGGTGCCAGAAATATAAAGATGAAAGAAAGAGTGGACTAAGGAATAGGGGGTGCCATGAATAAGAACAAGAGAATAAAAAGGAAAAATGGAAATAGATGACAAGAGAGTCACAAAGGGTACACAGAGAAGAAAAATAGAGAAAAACTAAGAAAAAAGTACAGAGAAAGCTAAGAAGAAAGCACATGAAAGAAAAGCTCCCCAAGTAGGGTTGAGACAAACAGAGAAATAGAACTCCCCAAGCAGGGTTGAGAAAAACAGAAAAGCACAGAAAAAGCTAAGAAAATGCAGAAAAAAACCTAAGTAAGAAGAAACAGAGAAATAGAAGACAAGAAAGTCACAAAGAAAACCTAAGTTAAGGGAAACATATAAATAGAGGACAAGACAGTCCCTACATCATTGAGCCCAGCCTGATGAAGGCGAAACAACGCCGAAACGTCGCGACGGGCTCAATCATAAACAGCTAGCAACTATAACCCAAGATGGGTAATTTTTTGATCAGGGGGCATCAATGCCCACTCCAGTCGAGTGAGAGTGCACCAACAGGGGACCAGCAATTGCTGGGACCCTGTTTCCTTTTCCACACCCTAACCAGCCAGGTCCCGGTGGAGTGGGTGATGCCCCTGCCCATATCTCCTACCCTAATCCTAACCTATCCCCCCTCCCTCCCCCCCACCCCCCAGAAAAACAGAAAAAAAGCCTAAAAAATGGAAAAACAGAAAAACAGAAAAAGAAGCCTAAATAGAGTGGTTACTAAAGATGGGGGTGCCAGAAATATAAAGATGAAAGAAAGAGTGGACTAAGGAATAGGGGGTGCCATGAATAAGAACAAGAGAATAAAAAGGAAAAATGGAAATAGATGACAAGAGAGTCACAAAGGGTACACAGAGAAGAAAAATAGAGAAAAACTAAGAAAAAAGTACAGAGAAAGCTAAGAAGAAAGCACATGAAAGAAAAGCTCCCCAAGTAGGGTTGAGACAAACAGAGAAATAGAACTCCCCAAGCAGGGTTGAGAAAAACAGAAAAGCACAGAAAAAGCTAAGAAAATGCAGAAAAAAACCTAAGTAAGAAGAAACAGAGAAATAGAAGACAAGAAAGTCACAAAGAAAACCTAAGTTAAGGGAAACATATAAATAGAGGACAAGACAGTCCCTACATCATTGAGCCCAGCCTGATGAAGGCGAAACAACGCCGAAACGTCGCGACGGGCTCAATCATAAACAGCTAGCAACTATAACCCAAGATGGGTAATTTTTTGATCAGGGGGCATCAATGCCCACTCCAGTCGAGTGAGAGTGCACCAACAGGGGACCAGCAATTGCTGGGACCCTGTTTCCTTTTCCACACCCTAACCAGCCAGGTCCCGGTGGAGTGGGTGATGCCCCTGCCCATATCTCCTACCCTAATCCTAACCTATCCCCCCTCCCTCCCCCCCACCCCCCAGAAAAACAGAAAAAAAGCCTAAAAAATGGAAAAACAGAAAAACAGAAAAAGAAGCCTAAATAGAGTGGTTACTAAAGATGGGGGTGCCAGAAATATAAAGATGAAAGAAAGAGTGGACTAAGGAATAGGGGGTGCCATGAATAAGAACAAGAGAATAAAAAGGAAAAATGGAAATAGATGACAAGAGAGTCACAAAGGGTACACAGAGAAGAAAAATAGAGAAAAACTAAGAAAAAAGTACAGAGAAAGCTAAGAAGAAAGCACATGAAAGAAAAGCTCCCCAAGTAGGGTTGAGACAAACAGAGAAATAGAACTCCCCAAGCAGGGTTGAGAAAAACAGAAAAGCACAGAAAAAGCTAAGAAAATGCAGAAAAAAACCTAAGTAAGAAGAAACAGAGAAATAGAAGACAAGAAAGTCACAAAGAAAACCTAAGTTAAGGGAAACATATAAATAGAGGACAAGACAGTCCCTACATCATTGAGCCCAGCCTGATGAAGGCGAAACAACGCCGAAACGTCGCGACGGGCTCAATCATAAACAGCTAGCAACTATAACCCAAGATGGGTAATTTTTTGATCAGGGGGCATCAATGCCCACTCCAGTCGAGTGAGAGTGCACCAACAGGGGACCAGCAATTGCTGGGACCCTGTTTCCTTTTCCACACCCTAACCAGCCAGGTCCCGGTGGAGTGGGTGATGCCCCTGCCCATATCTCCTACCCTAATCCTAACCTATCCCCCCTCCCTCCCCCCCACCCCCCAGAAAAACAGAAAAAAAGCCTAAAAAATGGAAAAACAGAAAAACAGAAAAAGAAGCCTAAATAGAGTGGTTACTAAAGATGGGGGTGCCAGAAATATAAAGATGAAAGAAAGAGTGGACTAAGGAATAGGGGGTGCCATGAATAAGAACAAGAGAATAAAAAGGAAAAATGGAAATAGATGACAAGAGAGTCACAAAGGGTACACAGAGAAGAAAAATAGAGAAAAACTAAGAAAAAAGTACAGAGAAAGCTAAGAAGAAAGCACATGAAAGAAAAGCTCCCCAAGTAGGGTTGAGACAAACAGAGAAATAGAACTCCCCAAGCAGGGTTGAGAAAAACAGAAAAGCACAGAAAAAGCTAAGAAAATGCAGAAAAAAACCTAAGTAAGAAGAAACAGAGAAATAGAAGACAAGAAAGTCACAAAGAAAACCTAAGTTAAGGGAAACATATAAATAGAGGACAAGACAGTCCCTACATCATTGAGCCCAGCCTGATGAAGGCGAAACAACGCCGAAACGTCGCGACGGGCTCAATCATAAACAGCTAGCAACTATAACCCAAGATGGGTAATTTTTTGATCAGGGGGCATCAATGCCCACTCCAGTCGAGTGAGAGTGCACCAACAGGGGACCAGCAATTGCTGGGACCCTGTTTCCTTTTCCACACCCTAACCAGCCAGGTCCCGGTGGAGTGGGTGATGCCCCTGCCCATATCTCCTACCCTAATCCTAACCTATCCCCCCTCCCTCCCCCCCACCCCCCAGAAAAACAGAAAAAAAGCCTAAAAAATGGAAAAACAGAAAAACAGAAAAAGAAGCCTAAATAGAGTGGTTACTAAAGATGGGGGTGCCAGAAATATAAAGATGAAAGAAAGAGTGGACTAAGGAATAGGGGGTGCCATGAATAAGAACAAGAGAATAAAAAGGAAAAATGGAAATAGATGACAAGAGAGTCACAAAGGGTACACAGAGAAGAAAAATAGAGAAAAACTAAGAAAAAAGTACAGAGAAAGCTAAGAAGAAAGCACATGAAAGAAAAGCTCCCCAAGTAGGGTTGAGACAAACAGAGAAATAGAACTCCCCAAGCAGGGTTGAGAAAAACAGAAAAGCACAGAAAAAGCTAAGAAAATGCAGAAAAAAACCTAAGTAAGAAGAAACAGAGAAATAGAAGACAAGAAAGTCACAAAGAAAACCTAAGTTAAGGGAAACATATAAATAGAGGACAAGACAGTCCCTACATCATTGAGCCCAGCCTGATGAAGGCGAAACAACGCCGAAACGTCGCGACGGGCTCAATCATAAACAGCTAGCAACTATAACCCAAGATGGGTAATTTTTTGATCAGGGGGCATCAATGCCCACTCCAGTCGAGTGAGAGTGCACCAACAGGGGACCAGCAATTGCTGGGACCCTGTTTCCTTTTCCACACCCTAACCAGCCAGGTCCCGGTGGAGTGGGTGATGCCCCTGCCCATATCTCCTACCCTAATCCTAACCTATCCCCCCTCCCTCCCCCCCACCCCCCAGAAAAACAGAAAAAAAGCCTAAAAAATGGAAAAACAGAAAAACAGAAAAAGAAGCCTAAATAGAGTGGTTACTAAAGATGGGGGTGCCAGAAATATAAAGATGAAAGAAAGAGTGGACTAAGGAATAGGGGGTGCCATGAATAAGAACAAGAGAATAAAAAGGAAAAATGGAAATAGATGACAAGAGAGTCACAAAGGGTACACAGAGAAGAAAAATAGAGAAAAACTAAGAAAAAAGTACAGAGAAAGCTAAGAAGAAAGCACATGAAAGAAAAGCTCCCCAAGTAGGGTTGAGACAAACAGAGAAATAGAACTCCCCAAGCAGGGTTGAGAAAAACAGAAAAGCACAGAAAAAGCTAAGAAAATGCAGAAAAAAACCTAAGTAAGAAGAAACAGAGAAATAGAAGACAAGAAAGTCACAAAGAAAACCTAAGTTAAGGGAAACATATAAATAGAGGACAAGACAGTCCCTACATCATTGAGCCCAGCCTGATGAAGGCGAAACAACGCCGAAACGTCGCGACGGGCTCAATCATAAACAGCTAGCAACTATAACCCAAGATGGGTAATTTTTTGATCAGGGGGCATCAATGCCCACTCCAGTCGAGTGAGAGTGCACCAACAGGGGACCAGCAATTGCTGGGACCCTGTTTCCTTTTCCACACCCTAACCAGCCAGGTCCCGGTGGAGTGGGTGATGCCCCTGCCCATATCTCCTACCCTAATCCTAACCTATCCCCCCTCCCTCCCCCCCACCCCCCAGAAAAACAGAAAAAAAGCCTAAAAAATGGAAAAACAGAAAAACAGAAAAAGAAGCCTAAATAGAGTGGTTACTAAAGATGGGGGTGCCAGAAATATAAAGATGAAAGAAAGAGTGGACTAAGGAATAGGGGGTGCCATGAATAAGAACAAGAGAATAAAAAGGAAAAATGGAAATAGATGACAAGAGAGTCACAAAGGGTACACAGAGAAGAAAAATAGAGAAAAACTAAGAAAAAAGTACAGAGAAAGCTAAGAAGAAAGCACATGAAAGAAAAGCTCCCCAAGTAGGGTTGAGACAAACAGAGAAATAGAACTCCCCAAGCAGGGTTGAGAAAAACAGAAAAGCACAGAAAAAGCTAAGAAAATGCAGAAAAAAACCTAAGTAAGAAGAAACAGAGAAATAGAAGACAAGAAAGTCACAAAGAAAACCTAAGTTAAGGGAAACATATAAATAGAGGACAAGACAGTCCCTACATCATTGAGCCCAGCCTGATGAAGGCGAAACAACGCCGAAACGTCGCGACGGGCTCAATCATAAACAGCTAGCAACTATAACCCAAGATGGGTAATTTTTTGATCAGGGGGCATCAATGCCCACTCCAGTCGAGTGAGAGTGCACCAACAGGGGACCAGCAATTGCTGGGACCCTGTTTCCTTTTCCACACCCTAACCAGCCAGGTCCCGGTGGAGTGGGTGATGCCCCTGCCCATATCTCCTACCCTAATCCTAACCTATCCCCCCTCCCTCCCCCCCACCCCCCAGAAAAACAGAAAAAAAGCCTAAAAAATGGAAAAACAGAAAAACAGAAAAAGAAGCCTAAATAGAGTGGTTACTAAAGATGGGGGTGCCAGAAATATAAAGATGAAAGAAAGAGTGGACTAAGGAATAGGGGGTGCCATGAATAAGAACAAGAGAATAAAAAGGAAAAATGGAAATAGATGACAAGAGAGTCACAAAGGGTACACAGAGAAGAAAAATAGAGAAAAACTAAGAAAAAAGTACAGAGAAAGCTAAGAAGAAAGCACATGAAAGAAAAGCTCCCCAAGTAGGGTTGAGACAAACAGAGAAATAGAACTCCCCAAGCAGGGTTGAGAAAAACAGAAAAGCACAGAAAAAGCTAAGAAAATGCAGAAAAAAACCTAAGTAAGAAGAAACAGAGAAATAGAAGACAAGAAAGTCACAAAGAAAACCTAAGTTAAGGGAAACATATAAATAGAGGACAAGACAGTCCCTACATCATTGAGCCCAGCCTGATGAAGGCGAAACAACGCCGAAACGTCGCGACGGGCTCAATCATAAACAGCTAGCAACTATAACCCAAGATGGGTAATTTTTTGATCAGGGGGCATCAATGCCCACTCCAGTCGAGTGAGAGTGCACCAACAGGGGACCAGCAATTGCTGGGACCCTGTTTCCTTTTCCACACCCTAACCAGCCAGGTCCCGGTGGAGTGGGTGATGCCCCTGCCCATATCTCCTACCCTAATCCTAACCTATCCCCCCTCCCTCCCCCCCACCCCCCAGAAAAACAGAAAAAAAGCCTAAAAAATGGAAAAACAGAAAAACAGAAAAAGAAGCCTAAATAGAGTGGTTACTAAAGATGGGGGTGCCAGAAATATAAAGATGAAAGAAAGAGTGGACTAAGGAATAGGGGGTGCCATGAATAAGAACAAGAGAATAAAAAGGAAAAATGGAAATAGATGACAAGAGAGTCACAAAGGGTACACAGAGAAGAAAAATAGAGAAAAACTAAGAAAAAAGTACAGAGAAAGCTAAGAAGAAAGCACATGAAAGAAAAGCTCCCCAAGTAGGGTTGAGACAAACAGAGAAATAGAACTCCCCAAGCAGGGTTGAGAAAAACAGAAAAGCACAGAAAAAGCTAAGAAAATGCAGAAAAAAACCTAAGTAAGAAGAAACAGAGAAATAGAAGACAAGAAAGTCACAAAGAAAACCTAAGTTAAGGGAAACATATAAATAGAGGACAAGACAGTCCCTACATCATTGAGCCCAGCCTGATGAAGGCGAAACAACGCCGAAACGTCGCGACGGGCTCAATCATAAACAGCTAGCAACTATAACCCAAGATGGGTAATTTTTTGATCAGGGGGCATCAATGCCCACTCCAGTCGAGTGAGAGTGCACCAACAGGGGACCAGCAATTGCTGGGACCCTGTTTCCTTTTCCACACCCTAACCAGCCAGGTCCCGGTGGAGTGGGTGATGCCCCTGCCCATATCTCCTACCCTAATCCTAACCTATCCCCCCTCCCTCCCCCCCACCCCCCAGAAAAACAGAAAAAAAGCCTAAAAAATGGAAAAACAGAAAAACAGAAAAAGAAGCCTAAATAGAGTGGTTACTAAAGATGGGGGTGCCAGAAATATAAAGATGAAAGAAAGAGTGGACTAAGGAATAGGGGGTGCCATGAATAAGAACAAGAGAATAAAAAGGAAAAATGGAAATAGATGACAAGAGAGTCACAAAGGGTACACAGAGAAGAAAAATAGAGAAAAACTAAGAAAAAAGTACAGAGAAAGCTAAGAAGAAAGCACATGAAAGAAAAGCTCCCCAAGTAGGGTTGAGACAAACAGAGAAATAGAACTCCCCAAGCAGGGTTGAGAAAAACAGAAAAGCACAGAAAAAGCTAAGAAAATGCAGAAAAAAACCTAAGTAAGAAGAAACAGAGAAATAGAAGACAAGAAAGTCACAAAGAAAACCTAAGTTAAGGGAAACATATAAATAGAGGACAAGACAGTCCCTACATCATTGAGCCCAGCCTGATGAAGGCGAAACAACGCCGAAACGTCGCGACGGGCTCAATCATAAACAGCTAGCAACTATAACCCAAGATGGGTAATTTTTTGATCAGGGGGCATCAATGCCCACTCCAGTCGAGTGAGAGTGCACCAACAGGGGACCAGCAATTGCTGGGACCCTGTTTCCTTTTCCACACCCTAACCAGCCAGGTCCCGGTGGAGTGGGTGATGCCCCTGCCCATATCTCCTACCCTAATCCTAACCTATCCCCCCTCCCTCCCCCCCACCCCCAGAAAAACAGAAAAAAGCCTAAAAAATGGAAAAACAGAAAAACAGAAAAAGAAGCCTAAATAGAGTGGTTACTAAAGATGGGGGTGCCAGAAATATAAAGATGAAAGAAAGAGTGGACTAAGGAATAGGGGGTGCCATGAATAAGAACAAGAGAATAAAAAGGAAAAATGGAAATAGATGACAAGAGAGTCACAAAGGGTACACAGAGAAGAAAAATAGAGAAAAACTAAGAAAAAAGTACAGAGAAAGCTAAGAAGAAAGCACATGAAAGAAAAGCTCCCCAAGTAGGGTTGAGACAAACAGAGAAATAGAACTCCCCAAGCAGGGTTGAGAAAAACAGAAAAGCACAGAAAAAGCTAAGAAAATGCAGAAAAAAACCTAAGTAAGAAGAAACAGAGAAATAGAAGACAAGAAAGTCACAAAGAAAACCTAAGTTAAGGGAAACATATAAATAGAGGACAAGACAGTCCCTACATCATTGAGCCCAGCCTGATGAAGGCGAAACAACGCCGAAACGTCGCGACGGGCTCAATCATAAACAGCTAGCAACTATAACCCAAGATGGGTAATTTTTTGATATCAGGGGGCATCAATGCCCACTCCAGTCGAGTGAGAGTGCACCAACAGGGGACCAGCAATTGCTGGGACCCTGTTTCCTTTTCCACACCCTAACCAGCCAGGTCCCGGTGGAGTGGGTGATGCCCCTGCCCATATCTCCTACCCTAATCCTAACCTATCCCCCCTCCCTCCCCCCCACCCCCCAGAAAAACAGAAAAAAAGCCTAAAAAATGGAAAAACAGAAAAACAGAAAAAGAAGCCTAAATAGAGTGGTTACTAAAGATGGGGGTGCCAGAAATATAAAGATGAAAGAAAGAGTGGACTAAGGAATAGGGGGTGCCATGAATAAGAACAAGAGAATAAAAAGGAAAAATGGAAATAGATGACAAGAGAGTCACAAAGGGTACACAGAGAAGAAAAATAGAGAAAAACTAAGAAAAAAGTACAGAGAAAGCTAAGAAGAAAGCACATGAAAGAAAAGCTCCCCAAGTAGGGTTGAGACAAACAGAGAAATAGAACTCCCCAAGCAGGGTTGAGAAAAACAGAAAAGCACAGAAAAAGCTAAGAAAATGCAGAAAAAAACCTAAGTAAGAAGAAACAGAGAAATAGAAGACAAGAAAGTCACAAAGAAAACCTAAGTTAAGGGAAACATATAAATAGAGGACAAGACAGTCCCTACATCATTGAGCCCAGCCTGATGAAGGCGAAACAACGCCGAAACGTCGCGACGGGCTCAATCATAAACAGCTAGCAACTATAACCCAAGATGGGTAATTTTTTGATCAGGGGGCATCAATGCCCACTCCAGTCGAGTGAGAGTGCACCAACAGGGGACCAGCAATTGCTGGGACCCTGTTTCCTTTTCCACACCCTAACCAGCCAGGTCCCGGTGGAGTGGGTGATGCCCCTGCCCATATCTCCTACCCTAATCCTAACCTATCCCCCCTCCCTCCCCCCCACCCCCCAGAAAAACAGAAAAAAAGCCTAAAAAATGGAAAAACAGAAAAACAGAAAAAGAAGCCTAAATAGAGTGGTTACTAAAGATGGGGGTGCCAGAAATATAAAGATGAAAGAAAGAGTGGACTAAGGAATAGGGGGTGCCATGAATAAGAACAAGAGAATAAAAAGGAAAAATGGAAATAGATGACAAGAGAGTCACAAAGGGTACACAGAGAAGAAAAATAGAGAAAAACTAAGAAAAAAGTACAGAGAAAGCTAAGAAGAAAGCACATGAAAGAAAAGCTCCCCAAGTAGGGTTGAGACAAACAGAGAAATAGAACTCCCCAAGCAGGGTTGAGAAAAACAGAAAAGCACAGAAAAAGCTAAGAAAATGCAGAAAAAAACCTAAGTAAGAAGAAACAGAGAAATAGAAGACAAGAAAGTCACAAAGAAAACCTAAGTTAAGGGAAACATATAAATAGAGGACAAGACAGTCCCTACATCATTGAGCCCAGCCTGATGAAGGCGAAACAACGCCGAAACGTCGCGACGGGCTCAATCATAAACAGCTAGCAACTATAACCCAAGATGGGTAATTTTTTGATCAGGGGGCATCAATGCCCACTCCAGTCGAGTGAGAGTGCACCAACAGGGGACCAGCAATTGCTGGGACCCTGTTTCCTTTTCCACACCCTAACCAGCCAGGTCCCGGTGGAGTGGGTGATGCCCCTGCCCATATCTCCTACCCTAATCCTAACCTATCCCCCCTCCCTCCCCCCCACCCCCCAGAAAAACAGAAAAAAAGCCTAAAAAATGGAAAAACAGAAAAACAGAAAAAGAAGCCTAAATAGAGTGGTTACTAAAGATGGGGGTGCCAGAAATATAAAGATGAAAGAAAGAGTGGACTAAGGAATAGGGGGTGCCATGAATAAGAACAAGAGAATAAAAAGGAAAAATGGAAATAGATGACAAGAGAGTCACAAAGGGTACACAGAGAAGAAAAATAGAGAAAAACTAAGAAAAAAGTACAGAGAAAGCTAAGAAGAAAGCACATGAAAGAAAAGCTCCCCAAGTAGGGTTGAGACAAACAGAGAAATAGAACTCCCCAAGCAGGGTTGAGAAAAACAGAAAAGCACAGAAAAAGCTAAGAAAATGCAGAAAAAAACCTAAGTAAGAAGAAACAGAGAAATAGAAGACAAGAAAGTCACAAAGAAAACCTAAGTTAAGGGAAACATATAAATAGAGGACAAGACAGTCCCTACATCATTGAGCCCAGCCTGATGAAGGCGAAACAACGCCGAAACGTCGCGACGGGCTCAATCATAAACAGCTAGCAACTATAACCCAAGATGGGTAATTTTTTGATCAGGGGGCATCAATGCCCACTCCAGTCGAGTGAGAGTGCACCAACAGGGGACCAGCAATTGCTGGGACCCTGTTTCCTTTTCCACACCCTAACCAGCCAGGTCCCGGTGGAGTGGGTGATGCCCCTGCCCATATCTCCTACCCTAATCCTAACCTATCCCCCCTCCCTCCCCCCCACCCCCCAGAAAAACAGAAAAAAAGCCTAAAAAATGGAAAAACAGAAAAACAGAAAAAGAAGCCTAAATAGAGTGGTTACTAAAGATGGGGGTGCCAGAAATATAAAGATGAAAGAAAGAGTGGACTAAGGAATAGGGGGTGCCATGAATAAGAACAAGAGAATAAAAAGGAAAAATGGAAATAGATGACAAGAGAGTCACAAAGGGTACACAGAGAAGAAAAATAGAGAAAAACTAAGAAAAAAGTACAGAGAAAGCTAAGAAGAAAGCACATGAAAGAAAAGCTCCCCAAGTAGGGTTGAGACAAACAGAGAAATAGAACTCCCCAAGCAGGGTTGAGAAAAACAGAAAAGCACAGAAAAAGCTAAGAAAATGCAGAAAAAAACCTAAGTAAGAAGAAACAGAGAAATAGAAGACAAGAAAGTCACAAAGAAAACCTAAGTTAAGGGAAACATATAAATAGAGGACAAGACAGTCCCTACATCATTGAGCCCAGCCTGATGAAGGCGAAACAACGCCGAAACGTCGCGACGGGCTCAATCATAAACAGCTAGCAACTATAACCCAAGATGGGTAATTTTTTGATCAGGGGGCATCAATGCCCACTCCAGTCGAGTGAGAGTGCACCAACAGGGGACCAGCAATTGCTGGGACCCTGTTTCCTTTTCCACACCCTAACCAGCCAGGTCCCGGTGGAGTGGGTGATGCCCCTGCCCATATCTCCTACCCTAATCCTAACCTATCCCCCCTCCCTCCCCCCACCCCCCAGAAAAACAGAAAAAAAGCCTAAAAAATGGAAAAACAGAAAAACAGAAAAAGAAGCCTAAATAGAGTGGTTACTAAAGATGGGGGTGCCAGAAATATAAAGATGAAAGAAAGAGTGGACTAAGGAATAGGGGGTGCCATGAATAAGAACAAGAGAATAAAAAGGAAAAATGGAAATAGATGACAAGAGAGTCACAAAGGGTACACAGAGAAGAAAAATAGAGAAAAACTAAGAAAAAAGTACAGAGAAAGCTAAGAAGAAAGCACATGAAAGAAAAGCTCCCCAAGTAGGGTTGAGACAAACAGAGAAATAGAACTCCCCAAGCAGGGTTGAGAAAAACAGAAAAGCACAGAAAAAGCTAAGAAAATGCAGAAAAAAACCTAAGTAAGAAGAAACAGAGAAATAGAAGACAAGAAAGTCACAAAGAAAACCTAAGTTAAGGGAAACATATAAATAGAGGACAAGACAGTCCCTACATCATTGAGCCCAGCCTGATGAAGGCGAAACAACGCCGAAACGTCGCGACGGGCTCAATCATAAACAGCTAGCAACTATAACCCAAGATGGGTAATTTTTTGATCAGGGGGCATCAATGCCCACTCCAGTCGAGTGAGAGTGCACCAACAGGGGACCAGCAATTGCTGGGACCCTGTTTCCTTTTCCACACCCTAACCAGCCAGGTCCCGGTGGAGTGGGTGATGCCCCTGCCCATATCTCCTACCCTAATCCTAACCTATCCCCCCTCCCTCCCCCCCACCCCCCAGAAAAACAGAAAAAAAGCCTAAAAAATGGAAAAACAGAAAAACAGAAAAAGAAGCCTAAATAGAGTGGTTACTAAAGATGGGGGTGCCAGAAATATAAAGATGAAAGAAAGAGTGGACTAAGGAATAGGGGGTGCCATGAATAAGAACAAGAGAATAAAAAGGAAAAATGGAAATAGATGACAAGAGAGTCACAAAGGGTACACAGAGAAGAAAAATAGAGAAAAACTAAGAAAAAAGTACAGAGAAAGCTAAGAAGAAAGCACATGAAAGAAAAGCTCCCCAAGTAGGGTTGAGACAAACAGAGAAATAGAACTCCCCAAGCAGGGTTGAGAAAAACAGAAAAGCACAGAAAAAGCTAAGAAAATGCAGAAAAAAACCTAAGTAAGAAGAAACAGAGAAATAGAAGACAAGAAAGTCACAAAGAAAACCTAAGTTAAGGGAAACATATAAATAGAGGACAAGACAGTCCCTACATCATTGAGCCCAGCCTGATGAAGGCGAAACAACGCCGAAACGTCGCGACGGGCTCAATCATAAACAGCTAGCAACTATAACCCAAGATGGGTAATTTTTTGATCAGGGGGCATCAATGCCCACTCCAGTCGAGTGAGAGTGCACCAACAGGGGACCAGCAATTGCTGGGACCCTGTTTCCTTTTCCACACCCTAACCAGCCAGGTCCCGGTGGAGTGGGTGATGCCCCTGCCCATATCTCCTACCCTAATCCTAACCTATCCCCCCTCCCTCCCCCCACCCCCCAGAAAAACAGAAAAAAAGCCTAAAAAATGGAAAAACAGAAAAACAGAAAAAGAAGCCTAAATAGAGTGGTTACTAAAGATGGGGGTGCCAGAAATATAAAGATGAAAGAAAGAGTGGACTAAGGAATAGGGGGTGCCATGAATAAGAACAAGAGAATAAAAAGGAAAAATGGAAATAGATGACAAGAGAGTCACAAAGGGTACACAGAGAAGAAAAATAGAGAAAAACTAAGAAAAAAGTACAGAGAAAGCTAAGAAGAAAGCACATGAAAGAAAAGCTCCCCAAGTAGGGTTGAGACAAACAGAGAAATAGAACTCCCCAAGCAGGGTTGAGAAAAACAGAAAAGCACAGAAAAAGCTAAGAAAATGCAGAAAAAAACCTAAGTAAGAAGAAACAGAGAAATAGAAGACAAGAAAGTCACAAAGAAAACCTAAGTTAAGGGAAACATATAAATAGAGGACAAGACAGTCCCTACATCATTGAGCCCAGCCTGATGAAGGCGAAACAACGCCGAAACGTCGCGACGGGCTCAATCATAAACAGCTAGCAACTATAACCCAAGATGGGTAATTTTTTGATCAGGGGGCATCAATGCCCACTCCAGTCGAGTGAGAGTGCACCAACAGGGGACCAGCAATTGCTGGGACCCTGTTTCCTTTTCCACACCCTAACCAGCCAGGTCCCGGTGGAGTGGGTGATGCCCCTGCCCATATCTCCTACCCTAATCCTAACCTATCCCCCCTCCCTCCCCCCCACCCCCCAGAAAAACAGAAAAAAAGCCTAAAAAATGGAAAAACAGAAAAACAGAAAAAGAAGCCTAAATAGAGTGGTTACTAAAGATGGGGGTGCCAGAAATATAAAGATGAAAGAAAGAGTGGACTAAGGAATAGGGGGTGCCATGAATAAGAACAAGAGAATAAAAAGGAAAAATGGAAATAGATGACAAGAGAGTCACAAAGGGTACACAGAGAAGAAAAATAGAGAAAAACTAAGAAAAAAGTACAGAGAAAGCTAAGAAGAAAGCACATGAAAGAAAAGCTCCCCAAGTAGGGTTGAGACAAACAGAGAAATAGAACTCCCCAAGCAGGGTTGAGAAAAACAGAAAAGCACAGAAAAAGCTAAGAAAATGCAGAAAAAAACCTAAGTAAGAAGAAACAGAGAAATAGAAGACAAGAAAGTCACAAAGAAAACCTAAGTTAAGGGAAACATATAAATAGAGGACAAGACAGTCCCTACATCATTGAGCCCAGCCTGATGAAGGCGAAACAACGCCGAAACGTCGCGACGGGCTCAATCATAAACAGCTAGCAACTATAACCCAAGATGGGTAATTTTTTGATCAGGGGGCATCAATGCCCACTCCAGTCGAGTGAGAGTGCACCAACAGGGGACCAGCAATTGCTGGGACCCTGTTTCCTTTTCCACACCCTAACCAGCCAGGTCCCGGTGGAGTGGGTGATGCCCCTGCCCATATCTCCTACCCTAATCCTAACCTATCCCCCCTCCCTCCCCCCCACCCCCCAGAAAAACAGAAAAAAAGCCTAAAAAATGGAAAAACAGAAAAACAGAAAAAGAAGCCTAAATAGAGTGGTTACTAAAGATGGGGGTGCCAGAAATATAAAGATGAAAGAAAGAGTGGACTAAGGAATAGGGGGTGCCATGAATAAGAACAAGAGAATAAAAAGGAAAAATGGAAATAGATGACAAGAGAGTCACAAAGGGTACACAGAGAAGAAAAATAGAGAAAAACTAAGAAAAAAGTACAGAGAAAGCTAAGAAGAAAGCACATGAAAGAAAAGCTCCCCAAGTAGGGTTGAGACAAACAGAGAAATAGAACTCCCCAAGCAGGGTTGAGAAAAACAGAAAAGCACAGAAAAAGCTAAGAAAATGCAGAAAAAAACCTAAGTAAGAAGAAACAGAGAAATAGAAGACAAGAAAGTCACAAAGAAAACCTAAGTTAAGGGAAACATATAAATAGAGGACAAGACAGTCCCTACATCATTGAGCCCAGCCTGATGAAGGCGAAACAACGCCGAAACGTCGCGACGGGCTCAATCATAAACAGCTAGCAACTATAACCCAAGATGGGTAATTTTTTGATCAGGGGGCATCAATGCCCACTCCAGTCGAGTGAGAGTGCACCAACAGGGGACCAGCAATTGCTGGGACCCTGTTTCCTTTTCCACACCCTAACCAGCCAGGTCCCGGTGGAGTGGGTGATGCCCCTGCCCATATCTCCTACCCTAATCCTAACCTATCCCCCCTCCCTCCCCCCCACCCCCCAGAAAAACAGAAAAAAAGCCTAAAAAATGGAAAAACAGAAAAACAGAAAAAGAAGCCTAAATAGAGTGGTTACTAAAGATGGGGGTGCCAGAAATATAAAGATGAAAGAAAGAGTGGACTAAGGAATAGGGGGTGCCATGAATAAGAACAAGAGAATAAAAAGGAAAAATGGAAATAGATG
>NW_028187221.1:600000-752500 GCF_057381845.1 Rhamphochromis longiceps
GATTTGTTCAACTGTTTACCCTGTTGATTTTTATAATTAATATAACGTACTAAAAGTGCATTAAACTGTAGCAAAGGGTAAAAGAGTTTTTACATTTCTGTAACCCTACAATTTTATCGAAAGTGCACAAGTTATTATTAAAAATTGATAATTCAATCTCCCTCCCAACCACAAACGGTGAACGAGTCCTTTCCATGGATCCAGATGAAATCCTCTGGACACAAATATGTATAAGTACCTTCAAAATGAATGAATAAGTTTCATAGGCCGCAGCTTTTCACACAAACTAGACTATAAACCCCTTTGGAATGTAAGAAATCTCTTAAACAGAATGGAGCAAAACTGCCTAGATCTGAGGAAAACAGTGGAAATATTACAAAGTGGTGAGCAGAGATGGGCAGTAATGTGTAATCCGATTACTTTTTTCAAGTAACGAGTAAAGTAAGGATTACTATTGCACAAAAGGTAATTAGATTACTTTTACTTTCCCGTAAGCACGCTGCGTTACTGTGTTACTAAACCGTGATTTTGTTTGCGAGAGTGTCTCATGACAATGATGTAAGCGAGTGCGACATTAGTGGCAACAGCTGTGTGCAGATCAACAATGGATAATATATTGAGTGGGGGAGAGAGTACGACCGTGCAGCGGAAGTACTGACCTCACTTTGAGTTTGATTCCGTAAAACGTGACAAAAACATTAGCGTCCGGTGTTCACTGCGTGGGAAGAAAACTTCTTTTTGTTATGTGACGGCTGTGTGCAGGCAGGAAAAGGACCCAAAGTGCAGACTCCAGAGACAAACGTAAACTCAAACAGCTTTAATGCTGAACTCAAACAGAACAAAAGTAAGAATCCAAATAACTTACACGGGCAGACAAAACACACAGCTAGATAAGAGTAGATCACGACAATGACAAACTGAAACACAGGGCTTAAATACATAGAGGGAGCAATCAGGGAATGGACAACAGGAGGGAAACACAGCTGGGGCAAATCAGAACTGACGAGACAAGGAAGCGTAAACTGAACACACTGTGTTCTGTCCTCACTAAGCGTTGTCCTCGTGAACGTAGACTCAGCTATACAGACAGCTAAACACTCTCCTAATCAAAATCCAAGGAACAGGCCAATGTGTTGAGTTGGATGATTTAATAAGGAAAAAGTGTGAAACTGTTGACAAAACCAGAAATAAATCAATAAAAATGTTGCATCAATATACAGTATAACAAACACATATTCAAAAATATGAGCACAATATTTATCTGCTTAGTGAGTGCCCGAATAAAACATCAAATGAAATCACACTCATGATCAAAACGTTAAAGAAAGCACATGGCATATGAGCTAGCTTAACCTTACTAGCTTAGGTTATACATGCATTCAAATTAAATTCTAACTACAAACTATATCACGCCTTCACAACAAATAATAATGCACACAAGTTGTCTCAGTGATAACAAACAATATTACTCACAGATGATGCCGTTTATCAACTTGTGAAGGCATGGATGGCAGCAGATTAACAGAGGTGAAACTGCCTCTGGCTAGATCTTACAGAGTAGAAAAAATACACAAAAACAACCACTAGAGGGCAAACTGCTGCAGAACAGAAAATACCTAATGCCAGCATACACTAGACCTTCAAAGTAAAACAGGAAACACATAACACAGACTAAACAAAGACATAGACTCAAATGCAGGCACTACAACAGAGGGAACAGAGACGTGGGACCAGGGCAGACACAGACACTGACTGGACACGGGGATATAGCGGACAGGGGAGACAGCAACTAAGGATTACACAGAGACAAACCATAAGACATGACTCTAACAAAACCCAAAGACTAGAAATTATAAATAATATAATAAACTCAAAAACCCTGGGTCAACGACCCAGGCATCCTAACACTTTTTACAGCAAAAACCCCCCCAAACTTCTGAGCAAGCACCGAGTGCGCTGCCACGGGAATGTGAAATTCACAGAGAAACTCCAGGATCCTTCCACCGACATGACCGTTGCAACACACCTGCACCAGGGCAAACATCCGCCTGCCCCACTCCTGCTAAACAGGTGAAAATAGAGCAACAGGACCGCTGAGTCTTTGATTTTATTCATTTTCTGTTGTGTTTTACTTGCATCTATTTGAAAGATTCAGTGTAAACACAAAAGGCTATTTTATTTTATATGCTGGAATATGCAGAAAAATGTTTAAAATGTTAAAAAGGTTTAAATGTTAAACAAATTTCTTCCAGTAATTAGTTACTGATTACTTTTTTCAAGTAACTTGACCAACACTGATGGTGAGGATGTTCTCTTTACTGCAGTTCTGGTTTGCAGTGATCTGGACAAAGTGTTCTGTACCCCCAGGAGCTTGGTGTTACTAACAAGATGAGGATTATCTCCTTTCTTCTTCTTTTCAAGATGAATTAAGTAAACTGTATTTTTAAATTATGTTGTTCCACTCTCTGTGTAAGTGTCACAGAAATGGCTTATGTATAAAGAAGTTTAATAGATGGTTCCAGCAGTTAAAATGTTCTTGCTTGTACATTTCTGTGGTCAATATTGTAAGGGTGTGTTTATCTTGTCACAAAGAACAAGTTTTGTTACACCACTATTATCGCGAGGTTTGGGCGTGATAGTATAGGCTGTGAGTCCACGTTTAATAATCACGCTAAGGAGTTCAGCGAGCTATCTGCAAAGGCCTGGTTAGTCTACCAGCTGTACAAGGTATTTGTCATTTGCCATAACTGTATTGTAATATTGTGAATATTTGTAATGTATGGTGTTCTAATTATTTTAATGTTTTAATTTAGAATGAACAAGACTGTAAAGGTATTCTTATCGGACCTCCGAAGTGGCAGGCGGCCACGAGGTAATTTTTGTTGTTAAAGCACAAATGTTACTTTTGATAGACTGAAGCGCTTAAAGCCTTTGTGTTTTATGTTTGTAGTTTTCACGGCGTTCAATAAATGCAGCGAAGCGCCCGTCTTGAAGAAGCCGTGCCTGTGTTGTCATTTCGGAGTTACACTCTGGCTTAAATTATTCAGGCTTACAGAGTCTTTTATGAACCAAGATGGCGGCACGCACAGACGCAGCGGCTTACAGCAGCTCTCCCTATTTGTGCCTTCTTGTATGTTTATTGTGCTTATCGTACATTGTACATGCGTCTACCTGCACAACTGGACGTTACTGTCGTCTGGAGACATTGGACATCGGTTTCCAAACAAAGATGACCATCTCCATCGCACACGCAACATTCCACTGCTGGGTGCTTATCATTACCGAGACTTGGCTATGTACACAAATCCCGGATGCCACAGTGCAGCTACAGGCCGCATGCTACACAGATGGGTCAAGAACAGTGACTCCGGGAAGAACAGAGGAGGGGGACTCTGCATCTAAATGCACAAAGGTTGGTGTAACAACAGCACTGTTGTGGACAGACACTGCTCTCCAGACCTTTTTTTGCCCAGAGAGCTAAGTGCTGTAATAATCATGGCAGTCTATATAGCACCGGCCGCTAATGTAAACACAGCTCTCTCTCTGCTGCTAAATGCCATCGCTTCTCATCAGCGCGCCCACCCTAATGGTATCCACATCATAGCAGGGGACTTTAATAAGGCAAATCTCAAGACTGTTTCACCAAAATTTTACCAGCATGTAAAATGCCAAACAAGACGGGAAAACACTCTGGATCATGTGTGTTGGAGTCAAATTGTTAAATGTTGTCACTGTGCTACTTAAATTTGTAAGTCTTAGTTGAAAATGTAAGATCAAGTACATTCCTTTGTTGCTATTGCCCTCCCCAGCCTGTTGACTGGTGGCAGAGGCTGTAGTGTTTTATTATAGGGATGTCCAATGTGAGATTACTTCTTGTTTAGTAAGCTTCCTGCCTTTTGGTGAGCAGGAGGTCACACAAACGCACCCACAAACACACACACTCGCATGCATACACACACACATTCTCGCACATACATACACACGTGCTTACACGTGCACTCACATACACACATAGTACCTTATCTTTTAGAACCATAGGTTGTTTTTTTTTTACAATGGGTGGTGCTTGTGTGTGCTGTAACGGTTTTCAATAAAAGGCAGCAAGCGGAGGCCTAAGTCGGGGTCATTCTGCGGTTGGAGTCAGAGTGCTTTTCTGAGACACCGACCGGGTCTCCCTTGCGCAAGTAAAATCGATTGATCGCTGATTGTCTTGCTTCCTTGTCGTTAACGGGAATAAGTGTCTAAACCAGCGGGGCCTGTGGAAGTGCAGACCCAACAATGTGTGTTGCAACATCAAGCACGCTTACAGAGCCACACCCTTCCCCCACCTGGGCCAGTCAGACCACCTTTCTCTGCTCCTCATACCAGCATACACCCCCCTTAGCCGGCAAAAAAAGCCCATAAAGAGGACCATCACCACCTGCAATGCATTGTGGGAGCGCAGCACCATATTGGCAGCCCACGAATCAAAACAAACACACTGTGTTGGAAGGAAGATTGCTACAAACCATACTTAAAAGCAGCTCAAAAAAAAAAAAAGAAGGACTGTATAGAGACAGATTGCATCCGGATGCAAAGAGACGGTACTTGCAAAAAATGGCGTGCACTGGAAATGTGGAATGTGAAATACGGCTGTGGAGTAGAAACCTTATTAACTTATCATGATATATTCTCGTACCTTGTCTGTGGAGTCAGCGCATACACAGCAAACCAATTTTGCAATTATAAATCTCTGGAGGCTCACATCCAATTCACCAAGGATTGGGTACAAGATTTGGCTATTTTTGAGCCTCCACGTTGTGAGTACGCCGTCATTCAAACAAAGGTAAGTCAGCTTGAGTACTGCGAGTAAAATCCATTTGATTTCCCCCCCGAACATTCAGATTAGTGCAGCATAAATTTATTCATGAGGGGGAAATGACCGTGAGAACATGTGAAGGCTGTTAGAGGGATAACATTGTGAGTTCAGTGCACTGATGTGACATTGTCCTGAAGGATTTAGTTATTTATGGTTAAAGAAATTACACTAAACAACAACAACAACTTCTACTGTTATAACTTGCACATTACTTTTCTCAGTTTGTATATACACTAACTTATTGGAAGTTACATGTATACTTTTTAATGCACAGGTAAAATACACAATCTGCACTTTTCTAATTATTCTAAATATTCTTAACTATTTAAACATCTTTCAGTATCCTGCTCTGTTTGCAAAGTACAGCCTGTGTTTGCCACTTATCTGTACTCTAATTTTAATAACTGTACAGTACTCTGCTTTGGTAACTATTGTCCATCATGTAAATATGTAAAAATTGTGTTTCTGTTCTGTGTCCTATTCTGTTTGTATGTGTGTTTTTGCTGCTGATACAACCAAATTTCAAAGTGTGGGACAATTAAAGGATTATTCTATTCTATTCTACTTTCTAAACACTTTATTTGTTACATTTATGATAAATGGATTTGAAAGTAGATAAAACACATGTGTGTCAGCCTTGGCTCATTAAAGTCCTTGTCTTTAAATTAACTTTGTCTTTGTATGTTTCAGGTACTGCACTCTCAAAGACTGAATGAACCAGCATTGCAGCCACGGGTCATTGTGAGCATCACAGGGAATGTTGAAGCTGCCCACTGCAGCTGTAATCAGACGCGGAGACCTGCACCCATGTCACCGCTTTTCTGTTTAAATTAAACAGTGAGGATCTGTGGCACAAGGACTGTTACAGATGAACCTGCATACTGGGTTTTGCTGGGTAATATGACCAAGATACAGCCAGAGGTTGGCCATAAGATAGACTTCTCCTTTCCAGCTGAATAAAAAAAGGCTCTCAATCAAACATAAACAGACCATCTGTAGTGACAGGTAAAAGAAGCCGTCCTCAAAAAAGAAAAATTCCACCTGCTACTGTGGAGGAGTCGTCTCAGCTGATGGGACAATATTTCTCCAAGCATCGTTCTGTTCTGAATAACCCATAATGTTTTATTTAGGGGGGGTCTACATTTGTGGCTGAAGTGCATTGCCATGTAAATAATTTGCATTTACTGTGTATGTACTTACTAAGTAACACTGTTCAAAAGTTGAATAAAGAAACACATTTTTTGCCTTTTTAAAAAAAAAAAATTAAAACCCCTTTGTAGAACATCACATCAGTTACAATGTAGAATCAATGTCATGTATAGTTTATAAATGACAAAATGTTCACATAAAATCACAACAGCATTTAAATAATATCACCCACTACTAGCATTCTGTAATTTACTGTCTCTTTTGAAAACCTATTGCTACATATACAGCACAACACTTTTAAGACTATTTAACAAGAGTATTTTCCCCTGGTTTTACTACCACACTGGGGCACATGTTCACCAAAACGCAAACCTTCACCATCTTATCCAGAAGGGTCACCTCTTCACCCTCACATGGAAGAAGTAATCTGATTGGCATGGTGGTTTGTTTGAAGCAGGGATTTCGTAGTGCCCCATGTGTAGCGTTGGAACCCAGTCAGGATGTGTCTCATTCATTTCATAGGCTGGTTTGCCTGCAATAATGAAAATATTAGCAATTAGAAACTCTATAAATAGAACGTATATCTACAAAATCACTCATTAGGATGTTTGTTCTAATTTTCTATGTCCTCAGAGCGCATTGAAAATAAAACTAACAGGCTATAAAGAGTGATATGAACTTATTTAGAACTTGCCTGAATGAGAATGTCTGGACCACACCAACAGATATCTGTGGCTGGTAGAGAACTGGATATCAGCTCGTCTCACAGCTGCTATCCAGGCTAGACGCCTTCTTTTAGTAACATCCGGTCCTCACCTCTCTTTCCCTCGCACCTGCCAGACAGAAGGAAAACGTCATGGATGGGGTAAAGGAAGACATGCGGTGGGTTGTAGTGATTTTTTCTTTCTCTCACCCTCTCTCTCTCATTTTTTTTTGCTTCACTCTGCATGTGAGCCTTGTGCTTGGGCTGAGCAGAGGGGGCAAGGGAGGTAGTTACACTCGCAGTAGCACAGGAACAGAGCAGGAGGGAGAGAGAGAGAGAGAGAGAGAGAGCCAGGGGCAACAACAAGAAACAACATCATCAGATTAGAAAGGTATAGTAATCATCCACAACTATTTTCAGTTGCGGATGATAAAGGATTCAGAAAGTTTATTCATGCAGTGAATCATATGTATGTGATTCCAAGCAGGAAAACACTCCCAAAAAATCATCCCAGTTTATTCATGCAGTGCTTCGGAGTTTGTACGTGCTTTTGTCTCTAGGGGCCACCATATGTCTTTGTATATATACATATACACGTTTGTTTTTTGTTTTTTTTTACATTAGTAATTCATTTTGTGCATAATTTTATATTGTTGTTGAAAATAAATAAATTAAAGCAACAAAACAACCTGAAGAGCCGGTTGGATGCCCAAATTGCCGGCTCTTCTTAGTGAGCCGAGCCAAAAGAGCCGGTTCTCTAAAAAGAGCCAGAATTCCCATCACTAGTGGGTTGATGTGACAGAGGAGGATGTCCAGTATAATGGAAGCAGATATGTCTAGGTCCTGAGTCTCTGACCCAACATTTTGAGTTTGGTGTGGGTTCATGATTCTTTCCTTTGCTTCCAGAGATTATTTAAGTTTAAGCTTTGTGCGGTTTAGTCTTGAGTTCACTTCTTTTTAGTGTCTCTGTATTTGTTTTTCTGATTCATGGTTCCTTTTGTGTTTGTCCTCAGCGACTCATGTGAAAGTCAGTCTTATCTCTTACCCCAGTCATGTCTCTGTTTATTCTCCACTTGTCTTGGTCAAGTTTGTGTGTCTCTGTCTCCATGTTAGAGACATGTATAAAAGAGTGCAAGTAGCGTGGATTGGGTGGAGATGTATGGAGAGAAATTGTCTTCAGAAGGGTTGCAAATGTGTACAATATTATCCACCAACCAAAACTAAGCTTTACAAATGTGTGCGATGATTTGTGTGTAACTTTTGAGGATTCACACCCGTGTGCTTCAATCCACATAAAAATACAAAGTAATTTGACCACACGTGAAACTATTTTACAAATGCCTCCACCCAAACAAATAAATACTAATCGTTTACACACAATGATTAAGTTCGACTCACAATTCTGATAATTTTCTCTTTGTCTTTCTGTGTGTACAAATATCTTAAACGTGACATCTTTCTCTCTGGTTGAAGTAGCCACAACAGGTTTCTTACAAGGACGGTTGCAAGGCTTTCTGCTTTTAAAACATTCTAGCGCACACTGTCAGCCAAATGACTTCCTCACCAGTATGACGGTGTGGAAACTCTGCTTTGCTCTGCTTCTACTTGTGGTTGTTGCACTTGTTTCTCTTTCTGTCTGTCACATTCTGCCTCTCCCTCTCTCGCTCACTATTCCCTGGCTCTGTCATGTCTCTGTTTCTTCACCCTTTTCATGTGTCTAGTTGTATTTTAGTCTGCATCTCTGTGGTTGTGTTTGTGTGTCATTTTCTGCTTTGCCCTCCTTGGTTCATTAGTAGATTTTGTTCAGCTGTGCTCCTCAGGTGTTTCCACTCTACTCTTACCTCATGTGTTTATTTAAGTCTTCAGTTTTTCTTTTCCCCCTGGATCTGTGTGCTCTCCTTAAGTGATATTGGTCCCTAGTGTTTCGTGGTCTCCAAGTTTTGTATTGTGAGTTCTGGGGTTTCAGCAATAAATCTGCTGTTAAAGTTTATCCTCGTATCTGAGTCCTCACTCTGCAAGCATACAGCAGGCTATGACAAGATAATCCATCTCTGTGAAACCTTAAAGGGAGCAGTCAAAAGAAGAACAAGACACTATGACATGATTAAAGGTTATTTGCTGCTCTATTAAATGAACATTTAAGTGTTTATTTGGTTGTATGATGCATGTATTGTATGCTATAATGTCTTCCCTTTTCTTTATATGTAGTTTAAATAGCAGCACATCCTCACTTATACAAGAAACTGCACCTGTTTAAGGAGGACATCGGTTCAGCTTATTTGTGCATTAAAATCTGTCTGTGTGTAACTGTTATATTTGTGGCTACATTAAGAGTTTAATTTCAATAGAAACTGTAAACTGTATGATGTAATTTATGATTTGAGTTAACTGCAGATGATGTAATATGAGATTAAACTATTATCACAATGTTTCCTTATATACTGTATAGATTCAAGTTTATTTTTCTGAGGGGAAAAACGATCTTTTAAATATTTTAGATGCTTGGGGTTCAACAGAAATATGTTTCCATTTATCTGGTTGGAATCAGTAACTGGAGTTATTCTAGGATTTATGTACACAATGAAAAGTCACAGGTTATCCCAAGTGGATGTTCTAGGTCAGAAACATCTGGATTATCTGTTCATGAGACAGCACTCTGAGAGTAACTTACTTACAAAAAAAAGAAAAGAAAACAGATCTATTTCCATCTTTTATATCCATTTCTATTTCAGGGTGTTAGCTGAGTTTTTTTGTTTTGTTTTTGTTGTTTTTTTAAATGGCAAAGAAAAAAAAACCAGTGGATACAGGAAGATCAAAATATTCAAAGACTGCTTTTATCCAGCTGGGAATATAATTATAATATAAAAATGTATTAACATAATTATGCAGTGTGACTCTTTATTGTGAGAGATAACCTTTACACAATCCTTCAGCAGCCAACATATATTCACTACAAAACTGTCAGTTCAACATCAACACGGCACTAAGACAGATTCAGCGAGCAGAACAGAAACTCTCTGCCTGCATAATCAGGAAATGAATCAGAATTCTAAAACCTATGAAAACAACTCCCAGGACAACATCGCTGTGAAAAGGCTTTGAAACTTCCATATGGGTTTTAGAAATTTTCAAATTCAATAGAATTTTACAAAGTTTTGTGCAGTTTGATGGTGGTGTGTAGATTGTGCATCATATTATGTTGCTATTCTGACTGGAACTCATTGTTGCACATGATCATGGCTTCATGTGGTTTTAAAGCCTAATTTCCTGCATAGTTTTGTTACATGTCTCAAATTGACATGATTACTCATCATTTTTAAAGAAAGTTTGTCTTAAACCATCAAACTCTTTAAATGTGGACTGACAGTTTGAATGAAACTGTTTTGTGTGTTTACACGTCTTTCCAGAGGGCTCTTCCTGTAAGGCCGTGCATAATGTTGCTTACTAACTAATAACCTTTTAAAACACACTACATTTCTCTCCTCTCTTCTGTGCTTACTCACTGTTTTACTTCGAGGCTTCCCTACAAAAATCTTGCAGATCCATACATTTCATTCTTTGGACAAAGTGAGAATTTGTGGTTTAGTCACAGGATGTGGTGTCTGAGAGGGCACAAGTCTTCTGACCAATGTGACACTGTGTGCTTTACTTGTGATGGTAATGTCCATATTTTAGTGCAGTAGTTTGCACATATTTCTTCTAAGTGAAAGATTATAGGTTTGATTCCAGGAGGAGACAGAAATCCCTTTGGTGCCATGTCGAAAAAGGGCCAATATGACAGTTTGGCAGTAAAAAGTCTGCCAAATCAAACATGCAAAGCTTAAATAAGAGAAAAGCAGGAACAGCTTTTATTTATAAAGTTGAGGAATTAATATTTTCTGTTTTTCCAGGAAAAGGAAAGACGTGCTTCATTTTCAAACAATTAACTAAAATAAAATGCTTATTTACATTGTATTTCATATTAAAAGTTCCTGACTTATCACAGACACTCTTGTTAGTTCAGCAAATGTCAGTCGAACATGAAACACCGAGTATCACACTGATAATCTGAACGTCACCACAGAAGAGCAGAGGAGGAATGTAACCCGTGTAACATTATGTGACCTGCTTCTTTACGAACACAACTCCAGGCAGGAGCCAAACAAACATGGGAAGCAGGTCAGTTAACATAAATATGAAATATGCAGCATGAATGTGTGCTGCATTATATAAATAGTACAATAGCTTGTGTTAATTTAAATGAGTTGTAGGTTTGAATCACTGATAAAAACAGTCATCAGCCTCATTGATTTTCTGCTCTTCAGTCCTGCTTTTGTAAAGGAAATTATATGTTGGACTAAAAGCAAAAAACAACTTTGTTTTAAAAGTTGTTGTGTTTTCTTTTTTTGGACATGAGACCACTCAGTGTTTCACTTTTAGAGTGTCTTAATACGGAAGCAGAAGCAGTGTTGTAGGTGCACTTCCTTTTGAGAAGTGTTCGCACAAGACGTACGCAAGACACATGAGAGCCAATACTTTGAGGTTTATGAAGCACATTGTTTGTCCTCCTTTCTTCAGCGGATCATCTTCTGCACTATCAGCAGCACTTACACTGCAAATTGGACATATTGGCGAGCATGGATGCACTAAACCTGTGCTTAATTCTGCTTCTATCACTGACTGCATGCTCACAAGATTTGGGAGGAGGTAATGTAAAACTGTTTTCATAATGGAACATTTATTTTTTTAATGATACTCCAGCCTCTGGTTTAAATCATTGATACTGTTTCTATTATTGGTACTGATTTCAGAGACTGTTGTGAAAACAATTGGGAAGCAACCAGATGTCACTCAAATATGTCCCAGTGAAACACAGAGTATCATCACGCTGATAGTTTGTAAGATCAGAACTCAGAGAAGTGGAGGCGAAAATTGTAGTCTGCTGTATGACTATGGACGGGGCTTTGAGAACAAATGTGACTCCAGGTTCACGCTGATGAAGGAAAATCAGACTGTGTTTCTCCACCTGATCAATTTAACATCAGAGGACAGTGGGAGCTACACCTGTGAGTGTTCAACTCCTGAAAAAACAAAAATTCTCCATGTTAATGTCACTGTGGAAGGTAAACAAGGTAAAAACAACAACGTTCTTCTTCTTTTAACCATTAATTATTTAGCAATATAAAGTCTGTACTGATTTTAGAAGGTGACCTTCAGGATTTGTTAACTTTGAGGCCAATAGTCATACATCGCACTTAACCTTTGTTCAGTTGTAATGCAAATACTGCATCCATGTTTCTAACAACTGCTTCTCTCCTCATACAGAATTAAGCAGCAGGTCTGGAACAGAAACACTTCCTCTTACACTGATTTATGTAACCGTGTTCATCATTGTGAGTTTAGTTATCTTTGGATTTATTTACGCACGACTGTGCCACAGGTGAGAAACTACTGTCAGAGCTGTTTCACATGTTTCATGATTTACCTTTTAACACGCTTCATAACTTTAAAACATGTGATTCTCTTTGCTCTTTTCATTTTGGTTAATCCACTTTAGCTGAAGGTCATTTTGATGTAAGGTCTTGCCCTGCTGTTCTCATGTTTAAGTGAATTAAAGTCAATTAGCTGCCTGCTAATAATTTATCAGACATATTTATCGTATTAATGGAAGTGCACCACTGCTATAAATAATTTCTTGTCTTCAAGTTTCATATGAGCCGTTGAAGGAACACAGTGACTTTCATTTCCTGTTGCCCCCATTAAAACGAGCTACACGATGCAGCGACTGATGATCAAGATCGTGTTTGTTTTTGTGTTTCTCTTACAGAAAACCAGAACCATCGCGTAGTCCTCAAAACACGGTACTGAGCAAAAGATGTAACTTTTGATTCATTTATATTGTTTACTTAACCTTAATGTTTTTAAACATATTTGTTTCTGCAGAGGTCAGAGGACATTGAGCCGTACAGCACCTACATACGGACAGATACTGGACCATATTCGACTGTTCAAATGCACGACTCTAAACAGAATACTAACAGTTCACATGTGTCAGCAGACAAAACTGAGACAGTCTACGCAGAAGTACAATAATATTATATCACATTTTTCAACACTGACAAGTGTAGTTTGGCAAATTCACCACAGGGTGGCATCATTTGACTGACAAATAAAGAACTGACCAGAATCAGCTTCATCATCTCAGCATTTTAACATTGTGTTGTTATGTAAATATTTTGTTACAAACTGCAGTAAAACTTTATCCATCATTTGTCGTGTTTTTCTTTTTTTTAATGCAGAAGATAGAACTTTGTAAATTATGAGTTTTCATATGAGTAAAATCATATAGTCAACAAAAATTCAACAATTTCAGATCCCTTTTGCTTTATTCACTGTGACCACTTTCATGTAAGTTTGAGGAACTAGCAAGTGGGACATCTAAATAATTCATCTTGTTTTGAGAACTAAGATGAATAAATGTAATTACAGATAAATATCCTTCAGGATATTTTATGTTCTGGTCTTTCTCATTAGACTGAATAAACCAGATCCACATCATGGTTTCATTGCTTGAGCCATCTGCAGTGCTGATATGATGTACTTGTAAAGGATGTGAGTCTCTGAGGGCAAAAATAACAGGCTCCTAAACAGGTCAACAGTCCATATATGCAGTGCAAACTGTTTGGCCAAACTAGAGAAAACTCAAACTAAGAAAAATAATTTAGCTAGAGAATAAAAGAAAAATTACTTCATGATAACTACAAAATAAATCAAACTAATAAACAATCACTTCTGCATCAGGATGCACACAATTTCAGACCAGGGCTCAACACGATGTGTTCACTGAAAAATGCTTCAACACGAGCTCAAACTCTTGTAAAAAAAAAAAAAAGAAAAGTCATCAGCTCCTCCAAATCCAGAAAAAAAGAATTAAACACCAAATAAATATTGAATATGTTAGCGCTCAATCTGTTGTTAAAAAGATAATAGGAATGAGCTCACAGTGAGAAAATAAATGCTCTCCAACTGCATAAAATCCTTCAAACATCAGATAAAACTTCCCCTCTTTAATATGACACGTGGCACATTCTTTACCATAAAAGGTCTCAAACAGGGTCTGGACTGGATTGTCAGTTCCTCAGTCCACATTATGAGGAAGCCAAGTGCAGTCTGAGGAGATGTGAGAAACACAGAAATTAGTCAAATGCAAATCTTAGCACTTGGATTTTTAATCAGATTCTCTTTTTTGTGGCAGAATTACACACACAGCAAATATAAAAGCTTCATTTTTAGAGGTCAGAGCCATGCATGTAACTGTCATTTAAAAAGAAAAAGGTCGTCACTGAGATGTGAGACATTTCAAAAGAGAAAACAATCTGAAAAAAAAATGCAGTAACAATTTATTAAATTAAGAGCCAACAAACTGGCTGAAGTGGTGCATAACCGGACAATCCTTTTTTAACACTAGACCAGGTGTAGTCTGATCTGTTGTCCACAAGGTGGCACTGTTTGACTTCAATTCCTTAAATGCACCATTTTCTTCTTTAAGTTGTAAAGGACTTGGTAAGAACAATAAGCAAGGCAAATGTAACTCTGGCAAGAACCACATGATGTAAAAGTGATTACATTCTTTGGATGTCAGCACCATAGTCTATGAATAAACTTAAACATTATAATGTTTCACTTAAAATTGTGCTTATAAAATGAGTCTAGCTGCTGTACTTTATTTTCTTACACCTGAAATTAGGATGATGTTTTAGATTGTTGGGTTTCCCCTGCTTACTTTGGCATTTCCTGCTATCTAAAGTTGAAGTGCGAGGTCGTGGGATCTGAAACGCCTTCCTCTTTGGTGAGTGTTACATAAACAATGGATATTAGTGATAATTATAAGTGATACTCTCAGCCCAGTAAAGGGAAATGTGTCAGCTATCATGATTGTGGCTCAAGAGTTGGCAGTTCGTCTTGTAATTGGAAGGTTGCCAGATTGAGCCCCGCCTCCGACAGTCTCGGTCGTTGTGTCCTTGGGCAAGACACTTCACCCGTTGCCTACTGGTGGTGGTCAGAGGGCCCGGTGGCACCAATGTCCGGCAGCCTCGCCTCTGTCAGTGCGCCCCAGGGTGGCTGTGGTTACAATGTAGCTGCCATCACCAGTGTGTGTGAATGGGTGGATGACTGAATGTAGTGTAAAGCTCTTTGGGGTCCTTAGGGACTAAGTAAAGCGCTGTACAAATACAGATACATATTAGAGGATCAAACTCAGCATCTTACTCCATATGACATGGTCTACATTTTCTCATGCTTAGGGAAATTGCACATAATTTAAAAATTATTAAGTCAATCCAAAGAGATTCTTTCAAACTCACTTTTTCACAAATGAATGCAGGGCTGGGTGCTTGATCTTACACATCTGTGGCAATGGAGCTGAAAACAACTCAGTTCAGCTATCAAGAGATGCGTACCAGTATGCATCTGTTGTTCATATAGTGTGTAATCTATGGTTTCTTAATGATTCATTAGTCAGAGCATATGCATTCATCATGTTAAAAATGAAGCTGATTATTAGGCTGAGTTCACTCTACAGTACAAAAATAGTTGTCACTTTTTTTTCAGTCACATACTTGCACAATCATGTTTTGATATCTTAATCCCTTGAACATGTTTTTATTCCCATAAACTGGAATAACCCTTGTACAGATCAGTCAGGGTCTTTCCTGTTCTATGAAAGCACTTGAAGCACTTAAGAGGAATTAAAAATTTTCCCTCTTCACATTATTGTGTAAACAACATGTCACGAGAAACATTTCATAAATTTTTTTTATTGGACAACAAGCCTCCAGAGAAAGATGGGAACTTGTAATCACATGAAAGCCAAACCAATCTGGCCTTCGTGTTGGATCCTGGTAGATTTTCACATGCTACACAATAATGTGAAGAGAGAGAGTGAGTTCATGCTCATTCAAACCAGATTTTTAACATTTCCAGGAAATATATTTATAAACCCACATAGCAGGTCTGGCCCAGATCTGGTATCAAGCCGGCACTGCTGGCTGACTTCTGGCATGATAAGATGTATGTCATCCAGATTTGGGCCTGGCATAGATGGCACTGTTTATGTGATGGCATGCCATATCTGGCCCAATTGTGGTTTGGTTTATGTGGCCCAGTCTCATAGAAAACAGGTCTAGCCTGGATCTGGCATCAAGCTGGCACTTCTGATTAACTGGTGTCATGGCAGAGTGTATGTCAACCAGATGTGGGCCAGGTCTGGCAATGATGGCACTGTTTATGTTCCTATTTTCCTATTTTAGTTAGAAGACCCAAATGCCATGTTGCAATACTATACTGCTATGGTAGCCAACGTTTCAAATGCAGGTTTGACAGGTTTGTGAGTGCACACTTTATCCAAAACCTAGTGACGGTTCACTCGTCGTTTCCAGTGGGTGGCTGTAGCTCAGGAGAAAGAGCAGATCATCTACTGATCGGAAGGTTAGTGGTTTGATCCCTGGTTCTTCCAGGCTGCATGGCAAGAGTGCGAATATGTGTGTGAGGAAGCATGCAGTTTAGAGGAAGTGTGTGATTGGGTAAATATGGCGTGTCGTATAGAGCACTTTGAGTAATCTAGGAGAGTAGCAAAGCATTATATAAGAATCAGTCCATTCACTGTCTGAACAGAGTTTCGTCATGTTACTTTTGCACTATTATATTCCGGCACATGTCGTTATTACATGGCTTGATTAAGGTACACATTAGGCTGACATCTGGGGCCAGAGCTGAAACTGTTCTGGGCCAGCAGTGTGTCTGCAACTGGCCTTGTGCTGGCCCATGTGTGGACCACATCTGGCAAACCAGATCTGGGCCACCAATGGGCCGTCATTCTCTGCGGTATGTGGGCCATGTTAAGCACATTGTGTGGGCCAGATCCGGGCCATACCAATTTTGCTATGTGGGAATACACATTAGAAGATAATTTCTTTCGAAATGCAAAAACAAATTAATTATTAAGGTACACCATCCAGTTGTCTGAAAACCTGTGAAGTTTTAATGTTAGGTTCATTCAGCCGTTTTATGGAACGTTTGCACATTTGGATCACTCAAAAAGATTTAAAAAAAAAAAGACAGAGAATCTTTAAAATCTGTAAATTTCATTAAAAGTATTGCATTTTCTCTGAGCTGTGATCTTACATTTTCTAATACAATGTATTGATGTCACTACTTCCTCCATTTGCTGATGGGTACTCCTCCTGTTCCTCATCAAAATCTGTCTTCAGTAGTCTGTGGTATTCTTGGACTAGCTCATCTCGGAGGACCATCTTTCTGATGTTTTTGTGGATGATTGTCTTCATTCTGGAGACTTGTTGTTGGATGTCTGTCTTTGTGATGTTGTCTGGTTCTTGTTCTGATAGGTTGCTGTGGACTTGTTCTTAGGTCCACCAGCCAAGTGGGACTGGTGTCATGTGATGCGTCTTTCTCCCAAATGCTCTTCCACTATTGCTCAGTCTCAGCTCTGGGTGGGCCTGTCTTATAGCTGTTGCGCTCTTGCAGCTGAAAGCAAACCCTCGATGGGCCTTCGGGGAAGAGGCCATTTAATCTCTTGGCCTTTGCTACTCTGGTGTATTTTTTCAGTTCAGTGGCCAGAGCCGTCAACCACTGTTTAGCAGTTTCTAGACCCTCAGTAACAGACATCTTTTTTGTGTCTGTTATTCATCTAGGACCCCTCTCTCATGACACACGTTCTGTATGTTAGTTAACTGATTAACATCAGTCCAAAACTTCCCTAACTTTGTCTTCCAGCCTTCTTCTCAATCTATCCCTTTCTCTACATTTATTCTTGATTTCATACCTAAGAGCTTCTAATGATTAGTGTGGCAGCAAATGCAGAATCCAATAGCTCATATATGAGCTTACTTGTTTAGTGGTAGTGAGGATGATCTGTGGTGCTGTTCTCTTTAAACTTCAAGCATCTCCTCAGATGGTCCTTTGTGAGTGAGCTGGGGGACTTGGGACTAGCATAGTAGCGTTGCAGGAATTCTACTGTATGATCTCAGTCCTTGTACATGTATGTCTCATTCCAGTAGCCCAATACCTTGTCAAACTGGGCATTCTCTAAACCTTTATGGCTTTTACTTTTCAAATCTAAAACTCTAAATTCATCAGGTGGACTTGCTTTTAGGTAGTGGCATTCCATCAGGAGATATCTTACAGGTAATAAGAATGTGAAAAAATGTAAAAATTATGAGCTGCACTAAAGCACTGGCTGGGACTCACAAAGACAGAAAGATATCAGATGATAGCTTATGGCTTTACAGATTACCTGAATGATAATTTGGTCTCACTTAATGCAAAGGTTAAACCATATAGTGCTAATTAAAACTATAGTTAAAGAGCTCGAATTGACATTTGAATGTTACTGTAAATGCTAAGAATGTCACGGGCTGCGATGGCAGACTGTGGAGTTGCAGTGAAAGTAGGGCCCAAACGCGAGACTCTTACTGAAGGACAGTGGATTTATTGATAGGGGGTGGAAAACACACAACTATATACAAAATCCCGGCACTGTGTTCCCGTGGCGATTCTCCCTGAATCCCACACAGTGCAGATGTTCGTGAAAGGTGGAACAGTGGCGACTCCAAAAACTCCCACACCGTGACTTCCAAAACACACTCCGCTCCAGATTCCTAGTAACACAAATACATTCAGGTTAGCAGGGAATCTATGTTCTCAAAAGTTTATACCAAGTCCACGGCTGTACTGACGAGTTCTGACTCAAGGATCTAGCGTTGGCCTCAGCTCAGCTACAGTCTTAAATGCCGCTCCCTTGACGAGCGTAATCTGCTGCAGCTGGCAGAGGACGACGAGCGGCAGGTGTGGCTGTCTCTAGAGCATAAACACTTCCGGGTTCGCAGTCTCCTCAGCACACCAAAACCTCCGGAAGCTCACACGGAGAAACATGGAGAAAAAGGAGAGAAAACCAAAACACCACACGGAAAATATAAACATAAACATACACTAAAATACATGAGCCCTGGGTCCCTAGACCCAGGCCATGACAAAGAATGCATTGACTGCGTTACAGTTAACTCTGTTCCTTTTTGTTGTCATGCATTGCTGATTAACATAAAAGGCTTAATATTTCACTTGAAGTCTGCGGTTACATTCAGCTGTTTCTTTTTTTTTTTTTTTTTTTTTTTGACCTGAACTTCACACATCAGTGGTTATGAAAATATGTCAGCTGACAGGTGGTGACGTTCATTGTGGGAGCTTTATGTCAGCCTCCACAGATGTGTTTTTTCCCCTCTTATCTGGCTTTGAACAGCAATAGTGTTATCCAGAATATTACATAAAAGTTAAACAACTTTGTCTTTAAATGTCTATGAAGGCTACCTGCTACATCACCTTTTGCCTTTAAGCCAGGTTTGCCTTGTGGCAGAGGTGTTTCAACCTTCAGTGAGCTCAGTGGGCAAAAGGTAACAATACCTCACCGTGGAAAACTTTTCTTCGCAGAAAGATTCGACCTCAAGTGCAAGGTATATACATAAATGGCATATAAATGGACAGGAAAATTAAACTTTTAAATAGTGAGAGCCATGATTTAATGGAAAAAATAGAAACTGCTAAGAAAAAAGTTTTTTCTGACCTTTATTATTATGTTACATGTGATATTCAGCTGGCTGCAGTTCTCAAACTGATAAGTTTCATTTGTGCATAAAGGTGAACACAATGAACCACACAAAGGAAGAAAAACCAGCTCCAACTATAGCATAGAACATTTTAGATGGAGTAACCCTGTCCAACCAACAACAGACTGTGACCGTAAAGAACAGTGATCACAAATTCAACACGAGCAGCAACATAACTCTGAAAGTATCTCCTGATTGGAGTGGACACAGCGATTGTGTGCTGAACTTTTGAACGATGGGAGAGAGGAAGGAGATGATGCGTTTACCAGATGAGAAGGAGAAGAAAGGAGGAGGAAGAAGAGAGAGGTATGCATGAGTCATTTTATGGTATTGTGTTTATGTGTGACACTGCATCCTAGCATGTCAAACTGTTTCTGGTAAGTGAACATGCACAGATAGTTCCTCCTGCTCATGAAGTTTGCAGCTGAAATTCCAGGAGACTGTTTCCAAATTATGTTTACCGACAGAAAGTTAAAGAGTAAAATAATGGGACAGAGTTTCGAATGACAGCCAGCCGATGGTTCTTTAGTCACTGATACAAATAGGAAGTTCCTCTGGGTATCCGGTTCTATAGCGAGGTGTCAGCTTCCTTGAAAGTTCCTAGCAGTGCATGAGGTTCAAATGCTCACTGACTCAAAGTGATGTCATTCATTCACCACAGTCTTACCAAAGGGTTACTTAGGTATAAGCTATAAATTGATGTCCAATTTAACCCACAAAAGCACACTGCTGTCTTTTCGTTGTGTTAATGACTTTCTTTTTCTGATTTTCCTTTCCCCCACCCCCGACAAAACCCACTGCACAGTGCAGCACATAAAGTTTTATGACTACTGCATTTTAATTTTGTGTTCATCTTCCACAAAACAACCAGAGTCATTGAGCAGTCTTCAAAACACAGTCCAAGAAAAGTAACATCTTTTCAAAGTTTATATTGTTTACCCAATTGTACATATTTTTTTAACAAATGTCCTTCTGCACAGGTCCGGAGACATTGAGCCGTACAGCAACTTCATAAAGAAAGAAATTTAACTTTATTTAACTGAACGAAATAAAAAGACTCTGAACTGAATATTAATAATACAAATATGTTAACAGAAAAAAACTTTTCAGACGGATATTGTAGGACTGCAATAGTGTCATCACCCTTTTTATAACCTTGAGAAGATTAGTTTGGCATATTGTCCACAAGGTGGCGTTATTTCTCGGGATTCTTTTTACATGCACTATTATCAGTCTAGAAGTAATGTGTGTGACAAACATAGCGCTGATCAGAATCAGCTGATTTAAAATTCGTTAATATGTTTTAAGTAAACTCATGCAGTCTATAAATCAGCTGAAATAGTTGAAAAAATATATTTTTTTGATCATCATTCATTTATCATTTTGTAGTTTTGATGTGAATATTTTCTCATAAACTGCAGTGATCATGTGTGTTTGCATTGTTTCCAATACAGAAGCAATAACTGTGAGTTCAGATTCGACATGTAAGTAAAATAAAACAGTCAACAATAATTCGCCAATTTCACTTCCCTTTTCTTTATGCACTGCAAGTCTTTCGTGTTATTTTGTTGTTATCGCATAAGTGCCAGTAAAAACAGAGAAACTGAGCTGAGTCATTTCTGGATAAGCGTCACAGACTGGTACACAGTTCAACAGTGTCAGCAGCTTTCTTTAAATCAACATAAGTATATTTTTACTCTGACTTCGATGCTCAGTTATTTAAAGCGGTGCTTTTCCGTCATGTTCTGCAGAGCTAGTGCATGCTGTGCAAAGATCAGGCTTTCAGTCACTCAAGTAAATCATTCAGGAAGCTAAGATGTCTTTACAGAAACATGAGTGGCAGCAAATAGAACAGAGATGGATATGTGTAATGACCATATTTGTCTTGGCTCAGTCGTGAAGGTTTTCCTCAAGCAGGAAGTTGTTTTTTTATTCCCTCAGGATGTTAATTCATCAGTCTGGAAAAACCTGACCCCGCACAGCCATGAACAATGTTCCTCTAATTTTTCATGTGTCTGAGCAAACACACAAACTCCCTGAGCGTCACTTGGACCACTGTGAGCAACAGCAGACGTGTGCACTGTGGTCACGCCAGCATTGAATCCATCCAAGTTAAATGGTTTATTAAAATAATCAAATTACAGCAGTTACATTTATGTTAGACGACTTTTACTTAAGTGCTTTAGCCCACTTACAATTAAAATTTAAAAAAAAAATTGTTCATGACCTGTGTAGTATGTTAACACTATTGGAAGTAAAAATTACTTGAACTCCAATTTTGAAAACACAACTTTTTTTTTTCTTCATAAAGCTCTGACTTGTATTCTGAGTCTGTGGTCTGGGGGAGAGTCCTGTAACCCTCTGTCTGCAAAATAGGGGCGACACATTGTCTTACAGACTACCTCAACTTTTGTGTGGACACGGTCGCCCCTGCTAAGACGGTACGGTGTTATCCTAACAACAAACCGTGGGTAACACAGGAAGTCAAAGCTGTCCTCAACATGAAGAAGAAGGCTTTCAGGAGCAAAGTGAAGGAGGAGATGAAAGCAGCACAGCGGGAGGTGAAACGCTGCCTGAGGGAAGCAAAGGACACCTACAGGAGGAAGGTGGAGCAGAAGTTGGAGAGGAACAATATGAGGGAGGTCTGGAATGGTGTGAAAACCATCACAGGCCACAACACCAAGAAAAGCACAGTGGGGGGGACTGTGGAGAAGGCAAACGAACTCAACAACTTCTTCAACAGGTTTGACCAGCCCACAACCCCCCCACCCTCACCCTCACCTTCACTACAGAGTCCAATCCCCACTCTCCTACCTCCCTCGCTTCCCCCCCTTCCTGACACCATGACACCCCCCTCCTCCAATCCCTCTCTCAGCAGCAAGACATCTCCCCCCCTCCCCTCCTCCCAAACATCTCCCAGTGTCACAGTGGATCAGGTCAGGAGACAACTGAGGAAGCTTCGCCCCAGAAAGGCAGCAGGCCCAGACAAGGTGTGTCCTAGGATGCTAAAGGCGTGTGCTGCTGAACTTGGGGAGCCGCTGCAACGAGTCTTCAACCTCAGTCTGCGACTGGGGAGAGTGCCCGCCCTATGGAAGACATCCTGCATCGTCCCGGTCCCCAAAAAGAACCGGCCCAATGAGCTGAATGACTTCCGACCGGTGGCACTGACGTCACATCTTATGAAGACTCTAGAGCGGCTCTTCCTCAACCTCCTCCGACCACAGGTACAACATGCCCAGGACCCACTACAGTTTGCATACAAGGCGGGTGTCGGAGTGGAGGATGCCATCCTGTACCTCCTACACAGAGCCCACTCACACCTGGATGGGGGAAAAGGCACGGTCAGGATCCTGTTTCTGGACTTTTCCAGTGCCTTTAATACCATCCGGCCCTGTATGCTTCAGGAAAAACTGAACAGGATGGAGGTGGACCCCTGCCTGGTCGCTTGGATCTCCGACTACCTCACCGACAGACCACAGTACGTCAGGCTGAAGGACATCACGTCTGACACTGTGGTCAGCAGCACAGGAGCACCACAGGGAACTGTGCTGTCCCCTCTTCTCTTCACCCTGTACACCTCTGACTTCTGCTACAACTCTGAATTATGCCACATTCAGAAGTTTGCAGACGACACGGCCATCATGGGGTGTATCTGGGATGATCAGGAAGAGGAGTACAGAAGTCTGGTGAGGAACTTTGTCGCATGGAGTCACACAAACCACCTGCAACTCAACACCTCAAAGACTAAGGAACTGGTTGTGGACTTCGGGAGGTCTAGAGCAGGTCCACTGCCGGTTCAGATAGAGGGGGAGGAGGTGGAGGTGGTCAACAAGTACAAGTACCTCGGGCTGTGGGTGGACAATAAACTGGACTGGTCATGCAACACAGAGTACCTGTATAAAAAAGCCCAAAGCCGACTGTACTTCCTCAGGAGGCTGAGGTCTTTTAACATCTGCAGGAAGCTCCTGAGGATGTTTTACCAGTCAGTGGTTGCTGGAGTACTTTTCTATGCTGTGGTGTGCTGGGGGAGCAGCACAGCAAAGAAGGACTCATCCAGGCTGGAGAAACTGATCAGGAAGGCTAGCTCTGTGGTTGGCATGAAGCTGGACACTCTGGTGACAGTGGCAGAGAAAAGGACATTAAAGAAACTGATGGACATTATGGACAATGCCAGACATCCTCTGCACACGGCCATTAACCACCAGAAGAGTCTGTTCAGTGACAGGTTGCTTCTCCCCAAGACAAGAACTAACAGACTTAAAAACTCCTTTGTCCCACACGCCATCAGACTGTTTAACTCCTCTCTGGAGGGGAGAGGGAGGGGAGACAGGAGGACAAAGGAGGGGGGAACAACTAAGCTGTAGTGCCTCTTCACCTCACTGTGCAATACCTTTTGTGCAATACTTTTGTAAATAGTCAACAGTGCAATAGACCTCAATACTTGAAATGTGCAATTCACTTGTATTGTTATTTTTTATTCCTATTTATTCTATTTATCCCCTTCGTATATTTTATTTATATTGTCTCTGTATTTATATATATGTGTGTGTGTGTGTGTGTGTGTGTGTGTGTGTGTGTGTGTGTGTGTGTGTGTGTGTGTGTATATATATAATATTCTGTACCTCTGTAACTTCTGTCGGTGCTGTGCTTTTTTGGTAATCGAATTTCCCAGAGGAACCCACCCGAGGGATTAATAAAGTTCTATCTTATCTTATCTTATCTAAATACAGTATATAATGACCAATGTTGGGCAATTAATTATAGAGTTACTTCTTCAAAAAAAGTTACTGAGTTTTGCAAACAACAAAGTTTTTTGCAGCTGTTTACCTAAAAATGCAGCCAAGGCGTTTTTTAAATAAACATTTCAAACTATACAGAACAATCAGCTGTTCTGCATCAAATCTGATGCCACACAAATTATTTGTGCCACTCCAAAAAATAATTTCTGTCCACTATGTACGGAGCCCCGCAGGGGACATGGGAGAAAAAAAAATTAAGACAGACTTTTGCGAGATCTCGCAAAAGTTTTAGCCACATTCTTCGGACGCCGGCTCGAAGCCGACCGGGAGGTCGAGGCACGATGTGCCGGGAAAGCGGTGTTCCTCCCGGCTGTAGTAGGTCTCGACCTCCCGTTAGCTTGAAGCTAACGGGAAGAATGCGGCTAAAACTTTTGCGAGATCTCGCAAAAGTTTTGCGAGATCCCGAGTTTGTTTTGCGAGATCTCGCAAAACTTTTGCGAGATCCCGAGATAGTTTTGCGAGATCTCGCAAAAGTCCGTCTTAATTTTTTTTTCTCCCATGTCCCCTGCAGGGCTCCGTAACTATGAGATGAAGGAGAACAACAGCCTGATACCTGCAGGCCTGACAGCAGCAGATGTATCACTGCTGTAACACCTGTAACATTCAGCAGTTGCCTCATTGTTCTGACACACACAACAAAATTATTGACTACACTACACACTAACTACACAAGATTTGCGCTAAACGTCGCAAATCTCTCCTAAAACTTCCCCCTTCCTAAACAACTAAATTCCATGTTGCCATATAATTTTTTGATTGGTCCACATGATGCATTTTTCCACCAATAGGAAAGGCTGCGAGGGTTAGGGGGCTGTTTTTGTTCACAGGCGCAGAGTGTTTTCCTTATAAAACGCTGTTTTTACCATTTCTTCCTGCAGTAAATGTAAACAACAATAGGAAAAAAACCCCCAAACATTGCATATATGTATATATTTTTTTATCATAACTCTGGTTTTACGTGGCCGATCAACACAATTTAAAAACTGGTATAAAGTCCACACTTTTTCCATCAATTGTTCTGTCTGTCCTGCTCACATCTCCAATGGTTGTACATGTTGTCATTAACGTGGCTTCACTCCACATCAGCCACGCGGCTTTGCTAGCTAAAACACCGGTGTCGGCACATAAGGACGCTGTCATAGCCTGTCAACCACGTTGATTAGCTGCGTATATACGAATGTGAATCGCATCATTTGCTGGATTATGGGATAAGGTGGCATCGTTCTAATCCCATTTTAGGAGCAGCCAGTCACTCACTGACTAACCAACCCGTTCTCACTCCCAAAGCGTAACATTTTACGCTAGGTGACAAATCGTCACCATATTACGTTTTCGGCTACCCACCACGTTCCTAAATGACGACCTCGGAAAAAGAGGAAATATGAGAACCGTCTGGACTGAACCTACACATGTTCGCTCTTTTTCTTCAAATCGCTTAGAAACACGCTATTTAACATCATTAAAGTCCTGGTTAAGGTCAGGAATAAGGTTATGGTCAGGGCTAGGGATAAGGTTAGGTTTAGGGCTGGAATACAGGGCTGGAACGTCTACTACCGCGGGAGCGTCATTGCACTGGATTCCAGCAATAACCCGCCGCGTACCATAAGAACGCCGAAGGTCTCCTTTCGCGTTCCTCAGGAACGCCGCGGGACGTGACAAAACGTCGACATGTTACGCCTCGGGAGTGAGAACGCTCTGCACTGCAAAGCAGAATTGTTGAAGTTTTAATTTTAATTTCAATTCAGGTTAGATTATTTGTGTGTGTGTGTGTGTGTGTGTGTGTGTGTGTGTGTGTGTGTGTGTGTGTGTGTGTGTGCGCAATGCAGATTTTCTGTGCGCAGAGACCGTGCCAGCAGTGCGCAATTGCACACGCGCGCAGCTTAGAGGGAACATTGGCCATGACCCCTTGAGTGCAGGGTCCTCTGCAGACGCTGATATGAGATACTTGTAACGGAGTAGCATCATTTAAAAAAGGAAAGGTCGCTTTTGATTTTTGAGACATTTGAAAATTGAAAACAGTTTATAAAGAATGTGATAATATTGAGATTTCCTTGATGTCCTCAGGATGTACTTGAAATCACTTGCCTGTGTGAATGCATGCATGGGTGTTACAGTGGTGGGTGTGGTTTCAGGAAGCCCCGTGTTACCTGTTCTCCATCTTCAGTCAGTGCTGCCCTTAAACCTAGCTCCCAACCACCACTCCTTGTTGTTGTTTTTCTATGCATGCAGAGACTTGTTGGAAAGCCTGCTAAATAGTTACCTTTATACACACTTGACCCACCCTCACTCTGCTTGCTTTTGCTTTACTATTTACTCAGTCTGAAGCTTCCAGTACTGGAGCTCAGCCCTGGTAAAAGAGTTGTTCTCATGACTGTTTAGTACTCTACCCAAGTGCCACTCAGCCTGTGCACCTGCTTCGAGAAACACCTGAAAACACTGAAAACACTTTTCCCTGCAACAGTCATCTTGAGGTTTCATTTTGTTAAATGTGTTCCACTTTTCAACTTTCACCCACATTTGAGTCTTCAGGGTAACTTTGACACATCTGACCTTTTCAGACTCGGTCAGTGTGACGCTGAGGATCAGTTTATTGTTCAGGATCAGAAGAAGCGCTAGCCTGCTTTTTCAGTTATATGCATCTTGCATTAATATGTCAGAGGGGGTTAAAAATATTGTAAATTAGGGAAGTGGTCATAATTTGTCTTTTTTTTTATAATGTGGTAAGCTGTGTTTCTCCAAAGGAGGACCCAGCTAAAGTCAATCATGTGTGTTTGTGTTGCAGGATCATTTTAGCTGACGGGCAGGCAGACTTTGAAATAAAATGCTATTTTCCCCTCATATTGTTAGTAACAGGGGATGCAGCTGTTTGTGTGCATGTGTGATTTTTTTTTAATCGCCTTGTCTAGTCAAATATAGTTCCCTCTTCAGAAAAGGGCACATGCTAAAATTGAACTTCTCTCTCTTTTTTTGTTTTTACGTAGATCCTGTCACACGTTCTCACTGACAGTGCACAGATGTTCATGATGGCATTTCCTGTATATTACTCTGAGCTGGACTGATGCACCTAAATATAGGCTTGCTCTTGGTCAGACCCTCAGGCTGGGATTAGTTGTTTCCTGATGCACACTTTTCTTTACTGTTAAGTGAAACACATTTTTAAAAAATTGACTTTTTAGATATTTTACATGCATATGCAACTTGTGATAGATCAGTCATTTATAGCTGCACTTTTAAATGTGGCTTACTTAGAATTTTGATGAAAAGTGGAAGTAGATCAGACTTGTCTGCACAATAACAGTAATTTCTTTTCTTACACCTGAAGTGAGGAGGATGTTAGAAATCCTTTGTTTTTCCCCTTGTCTGGCTTTCCCCTGCTGCTTTGGTTTAATATTCCCTTTCTAACCAACATAGAGGAACTGTGAGGTCAGGAAGCTGAAAGCCCTTCCTTCTTTGCGAGAGTTGCAACAACAGAAGACATTAACAATCATTAAAAGTGATTGTCTCAGCATAATTAACGGAAACGTGTCAGCTATCCTGATTGGAGGAACAAACTCAGCATCTTACTGCACGTGACAACCTCTACGTTCTCTCATGTTCATGCAAATTACCCGTAACTTTAAAATTACTCAGTTGTCAAAAGGTCATTTATCAAACCTGTGAGGCTGGAAAGGTCATTTAGTAAGAAGCTGGGCTTCTGCTTTCTACACAGATGAAAGTGAAAGTTAAAGGAAGCTTAAAGATGTCTACATAACCAAGAGAAACTGCTGCAACATGAAATGCGTCAGTAGATTTATCTCTACTGAAGGCTCTTTGCAGTCATTATTTAACATAAACACTGGACGTCTTTACTGCTTCAAAGTGGGCGAAATCAAATAAAGCTGTTGCTTTGCAGCTGAGAGCCAGTGTGTGACTATCTGTAGCTGGTGTGACGAGATAAGTCAGAAAACCAGAGAAGTATCCTCTGCAAGTAAGATTCCTAAGTAATACTGCTTCTAATGATAATCACACAGTTCCTGCCTGTGCTCCCACTGCCGTATTGCAGAAGTTTGGTATCATAGGTTCTTCCCTGTTTTCCTCCTACAGTAAGTCCCTGATTTCAAAATCTCTGCACTCTATTCTGTCTCATAAATCAGAAGTATGAGTGCAATCTCATCTGTATAATTCTAATGACTCATAAAGCAGTCATGGAATAGTTTCCTGGAATCTTCAGAATGAAACTGATAATTTATCTCAAGCTCACTCTGCAGTACCAAGACATTTTTTAAATATGTTTGTTATCTGTATGAGGATCTTTTGTGGTTTCAATCCCTGCCGTACCTGGTATTCACCTATACTGGAGGAACCCCTGCCCTGTGAGTAGCAGCCAGGTTCTTTCCTGTCATGTGACAATGTTTAAGAAACTTCCCTCTATCCTCGGTTGTTTTGCAAACAAGATATCAGAAGGAGACGTTGATAGTTTGTTTTATGGGTAATGTGCCGGAGGCTCATTAGGAAGATGGAAACAATCTGAAGTGCGTTCCTGCCAATGTATCACTGAAAACTTCTGCAAAGATCAATGTACAAGAAAAATATAAGAGTCATTGTTTCAATTTGCAGTAAGAAGGAACTCTGTTTAACATTTCCTTAAGATAAAACCACATCACAATAGTTTCAGGATTACACAAGTGCATTGTACTCAGGGTGTGACTTACTGCACTGTGGTAAATTGGGTAATACCAGGTAACACCGAACGTCATAAAAGACCTCATAAAAGTGTTGAAGTGTCACGTGATTTATAAAGAAATACAACCTTTGCAACACAAACATGTTTGGCATAATGCTGAGGCTGAAGTGGAGCTCATTAAGACTTAACACAAGGCTGGCGTGAAGCATCATTTGACAGAGTGATTTTGGTTCTGACATTTAAAGCTCTTCAAGAACAAGCACCAGCCTACATCATTGAACTTTTACAGCCCTATGTTCCTAGTAGGTCCCTGAGGTCTTGTGATCAGGGCCTACTTGTTATTCAGTATACAAGACTGAAAACCAGGGGTGATCGAGCTTTTGCCACTGTGGCCGCCAGACTGTGGAATTCTCTTCCTCAGAACTTAAGATCTGCAGACTCAGTGATTACTTTTAAAAAACAGCTAAAAACACATCTTTTTAAAATTGCATTTTTTTAACTTTTGACTGTTTTTGTTTTATGCCTTGTAAAGCACTTTGTGATCTTTTATCTAGAAATGTGCTATATAAATAAAATTTTACTTACTTACCTACTTAGAGTGCAAAAACTGTTTTTGTTGATTATTTTCTGTTTAGCAAAAAGCCAGAAATAAAATATGCTCCTGTTTTATGCTTTTTCTTTTGTTCCACGGTACCTTACTTACCTACTGCCCCCTCATCTGGACAAACTTCCCCAGCACAGGTTTGGACGTCAATTGAAGGCATATTTGTCAAAAACCACACGAATACTTACCATCAGCCTTCAGTAACACATAACAACAAAACTACAAATGGTCTGGGGACTTCTGCTTTTGGGGTTTTCTTTTTTTCTTTTGACCATTTGAGATTACTGGAGATGTTGTAAACAGAGAAGAAAAAAGTGGTAAGCCGACAAATACATGACTACCTTACAGTAGTCTTGTAAGTGTGAGTCACTGCCTTTTTAAGTGACGTTAAAATAGCTGAGGCTTGATTCAGCAAGAATTCGGCGCTAAACAGCCATCCCACTAGAAACTCTTTTTTTTAACAATTATGTCTTTGCCAGTATGTTACTGACATCATTTCTGAGTGTGTCAGAGGAACTGGAATCCAAATGTGTGATGACGGCTTTATCTGTGGTACTCAAAACCTCAAGTACTGTTTTGCTTTCTTACACACACGACTTCATGTTGAGTTTGCTCTTTGGTTTCATATCTTAGTGAGGATATCTAACTGACACAATGCTTTCCCTAGCTGCTTACCCTAACCCTACTTGTGTTAATTTGTTTTATGTTAAGCACTTTGGCATGCCGTTGGTTTTTAAATGTGCTCTATAAATAAAGATTGTTGTTGTTGTTGTTGTTGTAAACATCAAAAATGAATGTCTAATCCTAACCCTTAGCCTAAACCTAACCACAACCGAATTGCCAACCTGTCAGTAAAACCACATTTTGAGTCTCGAAAATGCCTTCAAACTCACGGGGACAGGTGTTTTGTTCCCATAAGGGCTGGTGGTCCTCACAGGTACAGTAACATTCAAATCTTTGGTCCACACAAACATATATGAATAGGGATGGGTATCGTTTAGGTTTTATCCGATATCGGTGCAAAACCGGTACTTTTGAAACGGTGCCGGTGCTTAAACGGTGCTCAAACCGGTGCTTAAAGAATGGAGAACACAAAATTGGTCCATAAACCTCTCATGTTCAGCTGGTTTTTGTAAAAAGATAACAATGTTAGCCTTTTCTGCAGCTATGGGGTATATATGGTATCACTCTTGGCTGGAAGCAGTGCTTAAACAATGAAAAAAACACAAACTTTGTCCTAAACCTCTCATGTTTACCTGTTTTCCACTTTTTCTTTGGTCATTTTAGCCTTTTTGGCCAGGGTGAAGGGAGTATCTGCCATCAAACAAGAAGACAGCTGCATGTAGCTATGATGGTGTTTGCTAGTTCACCTTACATGCATTAATGTAATAACGTGGTTAGCCTACTCAACGTAAATTACACACGAGCAACATTAAGCTACTCACGCAGAGAAGAACGGCTGCTGCTGCCATCATCATCCGTCATCATTTCTGCTACACTGGCAGGGCTAGGGGCCAGGACTCTCCTTTTCAGGTTCTCGGAGGATGTTGCTAACTCCGGGTCATAACAGGCACCACACCCGCAGTAGATGTGCTCGGTGTGAGGTCTCGCAGCAAGCTATCAAATGCGGCGCATTTCTCGGCTTTAAAAAAACCCGCTATGCGTCGCCAGGTGTTTCATCGGATTTGAGGTGTTACCTCCTTTGACAGTATCACAGTATCAGCTTAAAGCACTTTTTGCAGGCTGCTGAGTTTGCATATTTTGCTGTGAAGTACAGCCAGACTTTTGACCGCTTCGCCTTGGGCATTTTTAATCTGTAGCTCTGCTCTAAAAGAACGTACATACCTGGGCCCGCCTACTATCCTCGGAAACGTAAAATGATTGGCTAGAATCTAAAGTGTATCACAGCTCAGGAAAAAAAAGCACCGAAATAAAGCACCAAAATGTGCGCTGCTTTTCGGTCTGGTTACTACCGTTTATGTCAGATGGCACCGGATACCCATCCCTATATATGAACATTGTACACACACACACACACACACACACACACACAAATATACATACATATAGGACATTGTTCTTTTTTTGTATCTGTTGATCTGTTGAGCTGGACCAGTGTCTGTTATAAAACTATTGACAGCCTTTGACAATCAAGCAGTTCTGGCAAAGTTCTGGCAAAGATTGTTCAAATAATTAAATAATAGAATACATATTAAATGAGGTAAAATATTAACTCAGTTGAGGATTTCACTCGGATAGTCCAGGCTTATTGTGGCTTTAAAAGGACGAGCTATCAGGCTGGGCTGGCTTACACTTTTACAAGACACCTGAGGTGAACCTTTGTAGAGCCTGTGATGTGTCAAAGGACAGCTAACAGAGAGATAATGTGGACAAAACAAAATCAATTCATATTACTGAAGTTATTAGCCAAGTTTATTTTGTGGAGTCCAGTACATACACAGTGAATCACTGATATCCTGCCACTTTAAGAGTAAAAGAAAAAGAATTTAATGGTTCCAGTATGATCTGTGTAACACTGATAGAACTCTTTTTAATGGGATGTTTTGGAAACATCAGATAAGCCCAACCATCCCGAAGAGGGTTTGACTGAGGGGACAGAGAATAGTCTTAACAGGGTTAACAGCGCTCCATACTGTACATAAATGCCACTTGTTTTTCAAAGTATCCAACTGCTGACCTCTGTATATTTTATTTGATTTATACACACACACACACACACACACACACACACACACACACACACACACACACACACATGTATATATACATATTTAGTATGCATATTATATTTATTCTTATAATTTTCAAATTCCCATCCTTATATTTTGCTTGTTCTTATGTTGTTGCATTTTGCACACCTCTGTTACTTGTGAAGCTCGCACACAAGAATTTCACTGGCATGTGCTGTACCAGTGTACCTGAACATGTGATGTGACAATAGAAGTGATTTGATTTGATTTAAATTACATTATTTATGTCGAGTGTAAAAATATAACATGCAGGCAATTGACATTTAGAATATATCTGCATAATTTAGCCTGTCAAGACACATAGCCTATATTTTGCATCCGAGATCTGAATTGCAGACTGTTATGGATGATGATGATGATGATGATGATGATGAAATTTGTACATGAAATCCTTGGATCCTTGTTTTGTCCTGCTTGTTCTTGCTGTAGATGACTGTCCCTCTCTATGTCACGGACACTAGGTTTTGTTTTAAGGTTTGTGTTTCTTTTTGTGATTCTTCTGTTATTGTGCTTTGAGTTGCTATTTTTTTTCTTGCAGATATTCACGGTTGGTTTCTTTGCGTATATCCTCAGGCTATCCCTAGTTTTAGTTTTGCTGTCTATTTTAGTTCTCGGTTATAGTTTGCTTATATTCCCTGATTCTGTTTGTTCTGGTTCCCCCATGTTTCCTGTATCTTGCTATCTTTGTAAAATGTTATTTGTTTCCTGTTTTACTTTGGTAGTGTTTGTCTCACATGTTTAGTAATCAGTTGTATTTCCCCTAGTCTTTTTTCCATGATTGTTGATACCTGTGTGTTCTCCATAGTTGTATTCATTTCCCCTAAGTGGCTCTTGCTTAAAAGACGCCCTCTAATCTGTTTTATTGGTGGATTAGTCATCTGTCATGGTGCGTTGCCAGTAAGTTTTTTGATCACATGACTCTTCTGGATTCCACGGCTTTAGCTTCCTGTTGGACTATGTTATCTGCAAAACCTTCACTTAAGTTTTCCTTTAAATCTGTCTGTTGAAGACAGCATTTGGGGGTCCTCCTCCTCATTTCATGACACCCTGAATCTGGTTGTTCTTCCTGTTAAATAGGAGCCCTTCCTTCCTACTCTCGCCAGATACTTGCTCATCGAGGATCATCAGATTATTGAATTAAATTAAATTAAATTTTATTTATATAGCGCCAAATCACAACAGTCACCTCAAGGCGCTTAAGGAGTTCTCTTTCTAATATTTCTGTATATCTTCTCTCTAATCTTGAGAGCTTAAAAAATGCAACTGGATGTCTTTAGGTTTTTGAAGATGTGTTATCTCTTTTTCAAGAAGCTTCTTCAGTTCTACAACAGCTGGTGGAGAGTCACAGTTTATTAAACCCCCGGTGTGGGCTGTCTTGAGGGTCATCAACCCACTAGTCATCATATGATTCTTCAGATGAGCCAAGATGTAAAAAAGGTGTGGGTCATTCCTGTCATTGGGGCAGATAGTCTTATGTTGGAGAAAGCCTTAAAAAAATGGGGTTTTCAGTATCAGGATACACGTTTTTGCTTTTCTGTGATTTCTTTTGCCAACATGATGACTGATACCTGCTTAGTCCTGCAGAAACAAGTACAAAATTATCAGAGGCCCAAGATAAGGAAGAGTGGATGAAAAATAATGTGCCAAAAAGATCTCCAAAAATTTCCAAGGCGAGATTTATCAAAGGTCAAACGTTGTTCTCTAGAGTCCTTTATGCTGATCATAGACATAGTCCCTTTATTGCACAATGATTTACAGTTTGCCCATAGTCTAGAACAGGGGTGGGCAACTCCAGCCCTCAAGTGCCGGAGTCCTGCAGGTTTTAGATCTCACCCTGGGTCAACACACCTGAATCAAATGATTAGTTCATTACCAGGCCTCTGGAGAACTTCAGGACATGTTGAGGAGGTCATTTAGCAATTTAGATCAGCTGTGTTGGATCAAGGACACAACTAAAACCTGCAGGACACCGGCCCTCGAGGCCTGGAGTTGCCCACCCCCGGTCTACAAGGTCTTCCAAAGGGATTTCCAGCTTAGTTTAATAATGACTTTTGGAAACCCCTCTTTGACGTGAGAACAAAGACGAGCAAACTGGTCATGGAGCCTATCACAGCTGTCTTAGGGCAACAGGTAACCAGTCTGTTGTATGGCTAACACATAGAGACAGACAACCATTTATACCTATGGGCAATTTAGAATCGACAATGAACCCAACAGCACTAACTGCATGTCTTTGGGAGGAAGCCAGAGTACCCAGAGAGAAACATGGGAAGAACATGAAAACTCCACACAGAGAGAGCCTGGCTTGATTGTGGACTTGAACTCAACCGTGCTAATCAATGTGCCAAAATACTGCCTGAAAAAAATATGATTATATTGGCAAATTAATGGGAAGAAATGGAATATCAAACAGAATGAATGCAATGAAAATGTATCAATTAATGTACATTTATTTGCATTAATCAAGTATTTCTTCAAAAAAGTTTTAGGCACACCGTGTATTTGACTTAATTTTTTTTTCATATCTTGCAAAAATATATCAAACCACCAATCAGTGCCTCATTTATGAGAAGCTTATGAGCTGAAATACAACCAGAAATCATGCGTTTGTCTTACCTCAAAGGGTTTCATATGGGTCCGCACTCAGTCAGGGAATTCCCTGTTAAAGTTTCATTTTGAGCAGCATAAATAGCCGGTACAGGGACAAAACGAAAGTGTTGACTACACAGCAGTGAAGCAAAGATGATGTCCCTCCTCCTGATTGTTTTTTGTTTATTCAAAGGTAAGTCTCTCTAAACGCAGCTCCTTTATATTATTTGCTATTATTATATTAATCATAATAATATGATACAGAATTTTACAACCCTGCCTTTTTATGGTTTTATGATCCAGATCATCCAGATCCAGACTTTTAATATGCAGAGGGAAATGTATTATTATGTATTATACCATTTAAAGAGTTGTACCAGGATTTTAAAGTAAAAATGCAAAAAAAAAAAAAAAAAAAAAAATTGTGCGAGTTGTATTTTGGTGAAATTTACAGTTTATATAGGAGATTAACTGTCAGGTCTGTTCCTTTTTACTGTGCTGCATTACTGAGTAGCATAAAAGCTTTTTTTCCTATCGAATCTGCACTTACTTTCATTCAGCTTCCAGTATTTCAGCCTCGGCTTCAGTCAGTGTACACGGAGACACAACAGCTGAGTACGGCAGTGATGCGCACTACAGGTGCGCGCTGTCAAACTCCACAGGTGCGCTTGTTTGTTTTTTAAATTATTATTATTATGAATTCTATTATTTAGTTGTTGTCCTTGCCCAGATCCTAATCTCTGAGCTGCTGATGTTATCCAGAACATTAGTTAAATATTAACACACTCTATGCAGGGTGCTTACTGGATTACCTTTTGGCTTTTACCGGCAGGTGTGCTGCAGGTTACTTGGCAAAGGTTCGTCAAGGGGACAGTGGAGGACATGGCAACATACAGCGAGCGCTTTGGAATAGAAGTAAAAACGCCCTACCGTGGAAAAGTGCTCGTTACGAAAGAGTCTTTCAGCCCTTCGGCGATCAAACTGACGAATCTCACATGGGAGGATGAGAGTTGTTTATTCTGCGCCTTTAACACCTTTCCTGGCGGCTCAAAAGGAAGCCAGATTTGCCTCAAAGTGCAAGGTAGATTGCTGCAAACCCATTCATATGAACGGACATTATAAGTAACCTCTGAAATTGAGAGAGCCGTTATGTTAAGAAAAAAATAGAACCAGCTTTTTTTTCTTTTTCTTTTTTGTTAAAGAGAGGAAAAAATCCTGACCTTTATTATTACTGTTACTTGTGACATTAAGCTGGCTGCAGTTCTCAAACTGATCAATATTTAATTTGTCCGTAAAGGGATATCAAAGGTGAACACAATGCACCACGCAAAGCAAGATGGAGAAGTTGTGTTTAGCTGCTCCGCCACAGGCAAACCAGCTCCCACCATAGAGTGGAACCTTTCAGATGGAGCCACAATCGCAGAAGAACCACAGACAGTGACAGTAAAAAACAGCGACCACACGTTCAACACCAGCAGCAACATAACTGTGAAAGTACCTCCCGGTTGGAGTGGACACGCGGCGTGTGTGCTGAACCGTGGAAAAATTGGAGAAAGGGAAGAGAGGATCGCTTTCTCCTCCTCTGCATCGGCGGACGGGGACGAGCAGAGAGGTATGCACGAGTCATTTTATGTAACCGCATTTATGTATAACACTGGCGTAATGCTTGGAAACAAAATATTCCTAATAAATGAACACGCGCTGGGAGTTCATTCTAATCATCTAATTCAAGCGTAGGTGGAGTTTACAGGGAAAAAGACTTCCATGAAACTATTACTAAATATCTAACTATCGGGAAGTGAAGAGTGAAATTATGAGACAGGGTTTTGAGTGACACCTTAGCTGCGGTTGTTTAGAAAATGATGCAGGTAGGAAGTCCCTGTGGTGATCTGGTCCCAGCTTCCTGGAACGTTCCCAGCAGAGTGCGCACTGACTGAAAGTGATGTCACTCCTGCACCACAGCCTGCCCAGAGTGTGATATTTGGATGCAAATCTTGCTTAAACAGGTTTTGTGTTCTATTTGGTGCTAATCAAACTAAAACATAGACTCCTGTTTGTGATTAAGAGCTAACAGGAAAATTCAGGCTCACTAAACTGCGTCGTTTTTGTTTGTTTGTTTGTTCCTTTTTTCACTTATCAGGAACGCAGGAATTCCCTGAAATTCCAAGTCATGTTAAATCCATTTCCTGATGACTTGGGACAAACTGCGTGACAATGAAGCAGTCAAGGAGTGTCGCACTAGAAAGATAACAAACAAAAGTGACTAAGAGCAGACTGAGTGAATGCTATGCTGTGAGTCAGCTGATGCTTTCAGTACGGCGATGACGCCAGTTTCGCTTCTGGCGAGTTAAAAAAAAAAACCCACGTCACGATACAGTGAGCGGTGCTGATGAGCTGTAGCTCTCTGGGGAGGTCATCTGACGGATGATGGACATTAGTTGTTTGGCTTTAACAGTAAATGTGTGACCATGTAAATCCCCCCTCCCCCCTTTCCTCTTTCAGAGAAGCGTCAGTCATTTTGTTTCTGGAACAAACTAACCAGGTGCTCTTTCTCTCCCGGGACAGGACCGTCTCCGTCAGCGATCGCACTGATCTGCATCACTATAATTGTTTGCTGTATAGCTGTTGCAGTGTATGTGATTAAAAGGTGAGTTTTTAGTGCTGTTTTATAGCATCTTAGGCAGTTACTTAACAGATGAGCCAGCTGATAAACTGTTTTCTTTTTATTTTCTCTTTCTTTCTAGGAGTTCTAGGAAGCACAACCAGAGAGAAGGATCATGTTCCATGCATGCATAACCAATGTTAGACTTTCTAGCTGCCTTTTGCGATGCAAGCATTACAAACCCCTTTCCTTTGTGAATTAAGGTCAAGCATTGGCAGGTAGCTTCAAACTTTCACATGCGTGGACCTGTCCATTGACATTTCTTATGAACGGCGCTACTCAGCACTTTAATGTCATGGAGCTTTGAGCAAAACATGTTTCATCCGACTCTGAATGTAAAAAAAATTAAAATACACAAATATCATGGAGAAGAAGCGGTGCAAAGCCACAAGGATGTGATAGGAATATAGCTTTCGTTTTTTCTGAATTGCATGCAGAACATTTAAGCAGTAAACCGGAGTGTGTGTGTGTGTGTGTGTGTGTGTGTGTGTGTGTGTGTGTGTGTGTGTGTGTGTGTGTGTGGAAGTAAGGAAATACCCCGTAGGCGGTATTACACTGGGGCTGTGCTGCCATCTAGTGGTCCTATCAGGGAATACAGTGAAGCGCAGACGGATGCAGGGTCCACATGGCTCACATGAGGCAACTCAAGGAAACGTTCCTAGCAAATCTGAACAAATACCTCAACAAAATAATTTCTATGTTTAAATGTTATGTAGTAAATGTGTACTTTCAGTTTGGCACTTTTCTGGCAGTTTGCACTCCAGTGTTTGTACTATTATTAAATATTATTTTAAGTAATACAGTGCAGTCAGTATGCAAATGTGCTGGCATTTAGCTTAAATGCATTTAATTTACATTTAAGCTACATGCCAGCTTTAGCTGTGGTGAAATGAATGTGAGTTAGTCCCAGTCTTTATTATGTGTTATTAACCTGTGGTGTGGTTATCCTAAATGTTTGCACTGATGTATCTTTAATAATTTATTTTCAAATATTATTTATTGTTGAGCTAATTAAATGTGTCTAAACCGTGTGTCTGATTTCATTTGTACAATATTTCTTTCATTTTTCTTTTCTTTTCTTTTTTTCTTTTTTTGCTTGAAAGGGCTCTGGTTGGCTGAAAATATACTGTAATTTATGACATACAGCTTCTTTGGGATCCTTGTGATAAACCTACAATTTGCAAACCAAAACAAGGATTTTTCTTTTTCTTTACTTACCTGTCATAAAGACTTTCAGTCCAGGTTAAACATAATTTGTTGAAACACATACAGATCTAGAAAGGAAACATGTTTGTGTTAACACCATTAACACAAAAACTGATCATTATGATTAGAAGTAATTGTAGTAGCCGTAGTAATAATGGTAGTAGTGGCAGAATCCTCCCTTAGTTACGCTGCAATGGCTCTAGGCTGCTGGGGGCTTCCCATGATGCACTGAGTGTTTCTTCTTTTCCCCTATTTATGTGTTTATACACCTCTCTGCATTTAATCATTAGTAATTATTAATCCCTGGCTCTCTTGCACAGTGTGTCTTTTGTCTTGTCTCCCTCATCTCACTCCCAACCGGTCACAGCAGGTGGCTGTCCCTCCCTGAGCCTGGTTCTGCCAGCAGTTCCTGTTAAAAGGGAGTTTTTATTGCTCACTGTTGACAAGTACTTGGTCAAAGCGGTCATATGAATGTTGGGTTTTTTCTTTAAACTGAGTTGAGTAATAGTAGAAGTATTTAGTCAATCATATAGTACTTTGGGTGAACTATACCACTAAAATGGAAGGGGAAAACCAGACTGACACATATTTTAAACTGGGAATAAGACTGTGCTTGTTAAATATAGCCTTTGTTTATTGTATAATAATATTCACATATTATCTTTTTGTCTTAGGGTTTTTACTCAGTTGTTAGTTTATGTGTTTCCATGGTGACCTGATGAACAATTTACCTGAAACTGAGTTCAGTACAATTTGAATTTTTGGCGGCACAGTATGAAACTATGTTAATTCCGTTTTTATATTTTGGAGTCCTTGACAAATATGAGAAGTTGTATCTTAATAAAACAAATGTATATATGACGATATGGGAGTTAGGTATTTTAGTTATAGATGGGAAAGTTTACATTTTTTAGTGATGATCATCATGGTGAGCTGGCATGTTAGAGAGTTTAATGGTGCAACCTTGTACAGTATAAACATATATTTTCTCACCTCGTGTGGTGTAATTTGTTTAAATAGGCCTCACTCAAGGAATAGCCTGCATTAGCAGGTTAATTTTTAATTGTTAATTTCTAATGCGATTTGACCATAGTAGTAAACTTGAATGTATTACTCCGATTGGTGGTGATATATCAATAATGCGCGAATGTAGCAACAGCAAGTTCATTGTGGGAATAAACGCATTCTACCAAGAGTAGCAAAGATTAGCAGATCAAAAACAAGCAAAGCTAAAGGTAGAAGAACAGAAGAGAAGGACAGAAATACTATAGTGAAGGTGCAACTTTTACACATGCGTTTCCTCTCCAGAAATGAGACATGTCAATGAGAGGAAGCAGTTTTGTTGAGCACCAGAAATATGTGGGGTATTGAGATGACAGGAGTGACTACAACAACGCTACCACCTGATATAAGTCGTGTGTCTGTCTCAAGGCAGGATCTAACCTCTGTATAAGCTCTTTCCCTCATGCGCACCATCACTGTGTTGTTTTACTATTTCACTGTTTAGAGATTCCCAAATGATCCTTCAAAGATCTGCAGGTTTTTGTCTCTATGGAAGCAAATTCTTTCAACAGTGTCAAGGTCCCTGCTAAAAAGTCTTCCTGCCAGGGCATGCGTTACCTGCATGGGAGGAGCATGACTCCCCCAGGGGCCAATAGCCAATCAGAGTGCACACCCGTTCTCTCCTTGCTGTGTCTCCCTGCAGGCAAGTTATGGACTTGGATTGAATCAGAGTAAGGCGGGTGTTGTGCCAAAACATGATTGTCTTCCAAAAACTGATTTCCGGTATTTGCCAATTTTTAAGTGGACAAAAGGGAGCTGATTGATTATAATGTAAGTACAATAACACAGTTACAAAGATACTTGAGAAACAGGTAAATCTTTAATTTTGTATATAACCCCTTTGTAATACCTGTTCACCAAAGTCTATTTAGCAACATATGTAACGATATTACACATAAAAAACACACAGAAACATTGAAAATCAGTTTTTTGCACAACACGTGCAAGTGTGCCTTCATAGACGCAGTAAGTCACATTGGGAAAGTATTTTATTTCTGTTGCTGTTATGTATCAATGTAAACAGCTGTTATTATTGCCTTGTGTGTTAGCAGCTGTAGGTAAGTAAGTTGTCGCCTGGCTCCACAGGATGTTCCTTATTTATAAGTTGTTTCAGTTGTTGCCGAGAGTTAATGTTCACAAAGATTTTACCTGATGGAGTTACTAAGTTAGCATACGAGTTTGTTCTTGTTTATAAAGCCTGCGTAAACCTGGCGGCCTTTGAGTGAGTAATTGTGTCCACTAGAGGGTGGTGTTGACTCATAAATGAGGGAATTGGCTTAACCCTGGAGGACCCTGTTTCCCTAGAAAACAAATGGAGTCGGCTCTGACCCCATGGCTTCTCCAGGGTTAAATTGATTATGATTCTGTGTTTATGCCATCCTGTTATGTTGTTATGATAAGCTCTTTTTCTGGTTCTGTTCATTTGTAATGTGGTATGGTGTTCTCTGTAATACTGAAGTGTGAGAAATGCTAAACATTATATTATTTCTTATTTGTATTAATTTCAGACACACATCCTTACTTGCCAACGAGAGTGTGTTTGATGTGGGCTCGTGGTAAATAAAGTTCTTCCACTCTGACGTCATTCCCCGTCTCTGACCGGACGTTATTACCAGCGAAGGGTACAGAATCACGTTTCAGAGATAGTGGTCCAGGGCGTCCGCTATAACAGTCTTCCTTGAGCTCTGTCACCACTGCCTGGTTAAAAAATTCAATGACTCAATCAATCTGTTGCTGCTTCATAGATTTTCAGGTTAATATTTCCTTCTCGACTGTCTTTTTCTTTAAGGAATCAGGATTTCAGTCATCATACCCTGTCTGTGTTGTTGATCATCAGCTGCTCTCATCTCTGTCGAGCTTAGAAAGAAATCTCAGGATAAGTACTTCTCTTAAAATTGCTTATGTACCTTTTATTTATCAGCTAATTCAGATGATAAAAGTTTGCGATGATCACTCTTTATCATCCTTTGATTTACACCTATAAAGTGAAATCATTCCTTTTGAGTCTCTGATAAGTTGTGACATTGTGAAATTTTTTAAACTTATTTCTGGAGTTTCTTTTATGCTTCTATTTCCTTTCTAATCTGGTGTGAATTGCAAATATCAGGCAAACTCTTGATTGTGCAATATCAACAGTGTACCGCTACATTATTTTATTTTATTTTATTTTATTTTATTTTAACAATTCAGGACACTTTCTGTCAGTTGAAAATCAGCTCTAAAAGCAGACAGCTTTTAGATATTAGCTTGTTACTGTTGTTACTTGAAAATGTTTTTTCAGTTTTTACATCATGGGTGAGGGAACTTGACTGCTAAAAAAGCGGAAGTTCCTTTTACTTTAATTAATATAATGAAGAAGTTGAGTTCAGTAGTTGAATTATATTCAAGGCTTCATTCAACAAGCCTGTGTAACACACGTGTGTTAGGCAGGTTGTATAGAAAAACGTGGTCAGATTCATGCTTGATTGGCAGGTGACCCTGGTTGCACTTTCTGTTAGCATTCAGCTTTGTGTTCTGTAACTACAGGGGTTCAACAAACAATTGCCACGCATCACACTGATGTCTTCGGAAGTTTATTTTTCTCTCTCTCTTATTTTCTTCAGGCATTGTGAAAACTGAAGAAAACACAACGTTTACAACGCAAATATCTCTGACCGTATCAAAGTCTCTCATCTTAGTGTCCATAAACAGTCTTGAGCTAAATAAAAATGCAATATAATGGATATCACTGAAAATGTCCTCTTACTGCCAGTGTAAGACATACATACAATATTATATACACAATATATATGAAAACCATTACTGTGTGCGCCTCTTAGACAACATGCAGAATAACATTACTGTTGTGACTTTAGCCACATATGTAGCTCTGTGTCCATGCTCTGACCCTCAATGACTGTGCTCTCAGCTAAACTCTGGTCATGTGACCATTACAAACTCTACCTCAAACAAACCTTACACACTTTACACATTTGACAAACTCTTATTTTGTAATCACATATTTTAGACAAGTTTTTAATCATTGCTACCCTTTTTATCATCTTATCCAATAATTTTTTAACCCTTTCCTACAAATAAATGAACTAATTTAAACAGGAATGTATCACACAAACATATAAAGCAAACACTTATATTTAAGTGTTTCGGGGACGGTTACATCCTCTTTACATTATTCAGCATTCCTTAAGCATTATTACAGCAGAATGAAAAACCTTGATTCATCAAGATAAACCTTTATGTTTATTTGTAGCAGACAGTGCACTTGACTGACAAATGGAAGATCCATGCTTTGTAGCCAATAATGGTAAATAGACTGATTCTACTCTCTCGGAGTACTCAAAGCGCTCTATACAGCATGCCACATTCGCCCAATCACACCCATTCTCACAAGCACTTTATCTATACTTAGTGCTCTCTAACTACATTCATACTCCGATGGACGCATCGCAGAGCAACTTGGGGTTCATATCTTGCCCAAGGATACTTGACATGCAGACTGGAGGAGCCAAGAATCGAACCACCAACCTTCCGATCAGTAGGTGATCAGTAGTGAAAGTAAATGTTTTATGTGTTTTTCCACTTTTAGGAATAGGGACAATCAGGAGTTGGGTACTGTAAAATTGCTTTCATCAATGTAAAAAATCTATATTACACTATCAGATTATTTGCTTGTTAAACATCCGAGTGGATCCCAGGCTTTGTCATGTGTTAATAATAAGCGGGATCTCTGCTTACATTACGGCTTTTACATATACACCCCTTAAAATCCCAGACGGAGGCTGAGTGAGACTCAAACTGCAATCAGAGCTAAATTTCGGCTCAAATGACAGTTCTCTTTGTTATATTATTTTTTACAGGAAAATCTGTGATTTTTAGATCAGGGACATTTTATAAATTGTACAACATGACACCAAAGGAAACTGAAAATCATTTTTGTACATTTATTATAGGTGGGATGTGCAGCACGAGTGCTCTCTGTGTAAGTGTCAATAAACCTTTCAGGCTCTCACAAATGGACCTTGAGATGAGTAAGACACCTAAAAGCAGAGACACTCACAAGTAAGTCACTCTTTATCCTTTTCTGTACTTGCAAAGTTATTTATTGCACGTGTCCAGCATTCCACTGTTTAAAGCTATTGATTTGTTCATAAAACATACCATCCAATATTAATGTATTGATGAAAATTATGAGTGAAAACATATTTTATCTTTGTTTTAAGGGGTAGAGGACATTTATTTAATAGCGATCTCAGACAACAAATGTCTCTTCAGAAAAAGAATGTTGACCAATGTTGAACCTGAAAAAACTGCATCGAAGCTCGAGACACAAGTACTGTCACAATGGGATGCACTCGACAATCCTTCCTGCCCAGATCAGAATACCGCTCACTGACGAGTCACAATTGGAAATATATCTTGAGTAGGTTTCTCTTTGTAGAGTTAATTATTTATTTTTTTGCATTTTTTTGTAATGCAGAGTATAATTAAAGTGCACAGCATCTGTGCAAAAAACACAACATATGAAGTCATAGTTCTCAGGTATTTAATGAAGGAATATTTGTCCATCTGGTAATGTCAAATAAAGCAAAAATTTGAAAAAAGAATTCACAATTTGAGTGTTTAGGAGGAGCGTGTGAAGATTTTATAGAAAACCAGTAACAGACTGATTTAGACAGGAGGATCAACCAACTTGGACAATTTTTTTTAACTAACTGATGAAAGTTAGCTAACTATGAAGCCATGATTGTTAAGTTCCTGAGTTTTTTGTTTTTCTTTTGGTGCCACATTATTAATAACACAATGGTGATTGACACTGTTTGAAGAACCCAGCTGTGAATTTTTCCTTAAGGAAAGAACAGGCTGTGGAACTGCCACTGATCTCCTGCAGAAAACTCCAGTCTCATTTAGATTTGTGTGGCTGCGGAATAGTGCAATAAAGAAATACAAGTTTTCTTAAATCACAATGACCTGATGTTATATAGTGATAGAAGCCAACTAAAAACCAAAATAGCCAGTGGGAGATAATGTCATCAGTGTAACACACACGTATAATTAATTTAAACATGTTGTATGCCAGGCAGTATGTAATGAACTTGTTGACTTGTTAAGAACCATGTGATGTTTCATGGAGTAAACTATCTATTTATTCAGCATTACATGAGTTTATGGAAACATAAATGTCCCTGATCTTTAAAGGCAAAGTTTTATTTGCTGCCATCATGCATAGCATATTTGCATAATGCATAAAAGGTTCCTGGTTTGTAAATGAAAAGAAACACAAACCCAGCTTCAGGGGAGATAGAAAATACATGACACTGTTAACCTCACAGGAATATTGTAATTTGATAAAGGAGGTTGCCAGAAGAATTGTCTAAATGTATAAATCTTTGTAAAGTCAACAACAACTGTGCAAAATGGAGAAAATGCAAACACACATGTGATATTTTGTTTCTCCACAATATCTCATTAAATGCTTCTTCTTCTGTGTCTTTACTGATATATTGTGTCACTTTTTGCATACTGGTTGTTTATTTGTATGTGATGATAAAAAAAAGTTTCAGCTCTATTTTTTTCACTCTAAGGTCTTCAGTGGTGCTGAGAATATTATGTAATTTACACAAAAGGGTAGCCTACAGCCTCTCTGGGATTCTCAAGATAAACCCACAATTTATATACCTGAAATGTTATTATCTTTGTTTTGCTGTGATTTCCTGTCAGGAAGTTTCAGAACAAGCTGGAAAAAAAACTTGGACAATGTAACAGAAAAGTTGACTTCGATATTTGGTGCGCTGGTATGTGGTTACATAAAAAGAGGACTGTACCACTGCAGCACAAGAGGGGAGACTCGCTCTTCATATCGCATGTTGAAGTGATAACTGAACATTGCCTGTTGAATAATTTATTTGTTATTATATTATAATACCACTCAGGTGTGATTTTATCTAATTTTTTTAGCTACTTTATTAGTTTATATGTGATTATATAAGTGCTGTGATGAACTATTAACCCGGAACTGCTTTGACTTGCCCAGCCTACACGTCAAATCAGTTTGAATGTTTTGGCGGTAAAGTACGGAGGCATGATGCCGCGCTTTGGAGTTACATGTTATTATGTTACTAATCTTCTTATTTTCGGAGTCTTTCACAAAGGTGAGCTGAAACTGGGTGTCAATGTTACACACGCGCATGGGCCAATAAGCGATTCTTCCCGAAAATACTGACTTCTTCCTCTTCTTTGTTAAACGTGAGGATGTTCATTAAGGTGAACTGGTACTTTGGACTGTTTGGGTTTAACTGAGTATTTAAGTGGGAGGCAGATTTACACGCAGTTGGTTTTTAGGTCTCTATAGTGTACACGCAGAGGCGCGCTTACGTATCTATGATGGCGCTGTAAAAATGTTCGAGCAAATTTAAGAAGAGACAAAAAGTCCTCTCTCTGTCCAGCGTTTCATCGGGAGAGAAAGCGTAATCACGACAAAGTATTTTCACGGGTGCAGGTATGCAGCTCTCGCGTTCAAATTCCTCGCGCGTAGTCTGAGCTCTCAGTGCTCCCTCTGGCTGCTCCGCTTTCCCCAAACTGAACGGTGAGCCCGCCATTCACCGACTTTTCAAAGTTTGGAGGGCGGAGCCAAAAGGGAACATGGGCGACATTCAAAGCAGTACGAAACAACCTCGAGTTGCACCGTGCGGCAACGTGACCGCTGTTTTATACCGTGTTTGTTCTAGAAAATAAATTAAAAATACCGTCATTTTCTGGAGTTTATGAGTGCAAGTACTAATAACTACCATTAGAATACTTTAATTTAAGGCAATCTCATAATCCAGGAGATTCTCAGGCAGGTCCTGAAGCATTTCCGTCCACTCACAGTATGTGCAGTTACATGTGTTTGCTGCAGATTGGCCATTAAATTATGTTTTATCTCGCGGAGGACTTTTGACATAATTCAATACAGTCTGATGACTGAGCAGAACTGAACTGGAGTTAATGTGTTTAAGCATAGTAATGACATATGTGTAAATGGCAGCCTATGACAAAATTTACAAAGTTATTCCTATTGAAAATATTCACATTTAATATATGTTGGAAGCACTTAACCTATATTTAGCAACCATATTTATAGTAAAACTTTAATGACGGTACATAGACTAATGACTACTGCAAATACTGACGTTGAATTTAAACAGAAAACTGAAAAACATGGACTAATTGAAAACTGAATGTGCCTCACATCTTAAACTATATCTCCTACAGCTCTAACAGCAGTGATCCAAACACAGCAGACTGTGCTGGCAGCAGTGGGAGAAGATGCTGAATTCAGCTGTCAGCTCTTGGAGACTAAAGACGTCGTTCAGGTCACATGGCAGAAAATCTCACATGATGTGGAGACAAATGTTGCCACCTACAGCAAGCAGTTTGGTCAGAGAGTGAATGATGGCTTTAAAGATAAATTTGAGTTTAAACACACTGGACTACAGAACTGCTCCATAGTCATCAAGAATTTGACGGAGCAGGATGAAGGCTGCTATCGCTGTCTGTTTAACACTTATCCTGAAGGAGCCTTTATCGGTAGACCCTGCCTCCAACTCTATGGTGAGAACTTAAACCTTCCTTTTCCAACAATAAGTGACTCTGATGACAGATTAGAACTGAAGTTGTAAAACAGCTAACTAATCATATGCAGAGGAATGGCTTATTTCAAGAGTACTGTACCCTCATCGCAGTACAGAAACAGGTTTAGGGCTTGCAGTTTCACTGTTATGCAGTTGACACTTAGTTAAACTGCCGGGATGTCTTAAGTAAGTAATGACCTGTGTGCCCTCTCACTTCCTGCTTCTAAATTCAGATAAAATGTGCTTTACTTGGCACTAAAATTTCTTAGAAATATGGTATCTAACCAGATTCTTACTCTGGATGGCATTCCCTTGGCCTCCAGTAACACTGTGAGGAACCTTGGAGTCATTTTTGACCAGGCTATGTCCTTCATTGCACATATTAAACAAATATGTAAGACTGCTTTCTTCCATTTGCACAATATCTCTAAAATTAGACATGTCCTCTCTCATAATGACGCTGAAAAACTAGTTCATACTTTTATTACTTCTAGGCTGAATTACTGTAATTCATTATTATCAAGATGTCCTAAAATTCCCTGAAAAGCCTTCAAATCCAAAATGCCGCAGTAAGAGTCCTGACAGAGACTAGAAAGAGAGAGCATATTTCTCCTATATTGACTTTTCTACACTGGATCCCTGTTAAATCTAGATTGAATTCAAAATCTTGATATCCTGACAACTCACATGCAAGGTCTTGAATAATTAGGCCTAATTTGAATTGAATTGAACTCAAACAAACATAGTTGATATAAATGTGTGAGCAGCTGGTGTGTTTGTAAGAACATGTTGATGATATCTCCTGATCCTTCACAGAGCTGCATGAACCTGCTGTTGATGTCAGAGAGTCAAACTCTACTGAAGAGTGGGTTGTTTCCTGTTCAGCCACTGGTCGACCTGCTCCCACTGTAACACTCAGTGTCTCACAACAAGACCTCAGCTTCTCACAGTACAACACTGTCAGTGTGTCCAACACCAACGCTACATTCACTGTCACCACTACAGCTGTGCTCTCAGGTTCATGTAAACACAGCACACAGGTGGGATGTGCAGCACGAGTGCTCTCTGCTCCTCACAGAGAGGTGATGGTGACGATTCCTGAAGATGATGATGATGATGGTGAGAAATTGTTTCAACATCACCGATTCATAAATTAATGATTACTCTGTGATTCTAATGTTTGTGTTTCTTTTTCCAGGTTTGGATAAGAAGTCAGGATCTAATCAAAGGAATTTAGGTGTGTTAACATTTGTATGTTTTAAAGTCAGCTTTCCTGATCCTATTTTGTTTTGATAGATGTTCAGATTTTTATCACTTTCTTTCTCCTGTTTGTCGTAAAGGAATCACGATTTCAGTGACTTCATCCTCTGTGGTGTTGGTGCTTGGTGTTCTCATCTGTGTCTGGCTTAGAAAGAAATCTCAGAACAGGTACTCCTCTTAAACCGTGTCTATGTTGCATAGATTTTTGTGCAGCAAATATCTTCAACCTGTTCTTACAAACACACCAGCTGACACATTTATGTCCACTATGTTTGTTTCAAGAACTTACCATTAGGGATGGGTATTGATAAGATTTTAACAATTCCGATTCCATTTTCGATTCTGTTTAACGATTCGATTCTTTATCGATTCTCTTATCGATTCTTTTTTTTTTTTTTTAAAAAAGGAGAACACTAAGGTCGATTAGCTTAGAACTTTGTTTTAAATCTTCTCTTTGAACAAGATAGAAATTTAGGAGTAACATGGCCTTACAAACCCAACAGTGAGATCTTAAGAGATCCAGCCTACGGCTCTTCAATGGGGTGTCACAGGGTCCAGGAAAAAAAATTGTAAATGTAAAATAATAAAATAAATATTCTTCTGTAGCAATAACAAAGTATAACATAAATTGTTCTGTAGCAATTACACAAGAATATCCAGTAATGTCCCTGCCTACAATTAAACACATTCACTTACCAAAAATCGGGGCATCTGCTGTGGCAAATGGGTGCAAGCCTTTGACCACAAACTTAGACACTGCTCGGTGACATTCGTCTATCCTGGCCTGAAAGGAGACGCTACCGGTAGACTGCAGCGAGAACTACCAGCGAGCGCCAGCCAGACTCTGTCTCTCTCATCATGGTCACCTACATGTACAGTAATGGCAGGTCTTGTAATAAGGCAGATTGCGCTAACATAATATGCACTGTTAGTTGATTATTTACCTGCCGCATTAACGGGAGAGGACGTGCAAACGTTAGCGCTGCTGCTGGTTGAGAGTCACGAGTCCGGAGCGGAATTAAAAACGCGTGTCATCGCGTGTTTTGTGAGCAAATGCTTTTGCATATTCGTAGTGTTTCCTCCCTTAAATGAAATATCTACTTTGCAAGTTGCCCTGTTGTCATCGGTTCTCATAAAGTATAATCAAACTTTTGAGCGTTTGAGCCGCTTAGGCGCCGTGTTTCCTGCCAGGTAAATGACGCTCGGCAACGTGGTGACGTCATTCGGGGCGACTGGAATCGATAAGGGAATCGTTTGCAAAAATGGCAAACAATTCCAAGGAATTGAAACAGTGGGAACCGATTCTCAACAAGAACCGGTTTTCGATACCCATCCCTACTTACCATAGACTTGGAGGCAGGTTTTACTAATGAAGGAGCCTTCAGGATAAGTGTTAAACAGACAATAGCATCCTTCATCCTGCTCTGTTACATTCCTGATGACTATGGAGCAGTTCTGTAGTCCAGTGTATTTAAATTCAACGTTATTTGTAAAGTCAGTACACACTTTTTGGCGAAAGTACTTATTGTACGCGGCAATGGTTGTCTCCACATCATGTGAGATTTTCTGCCATGTGACCTGAAGGACGTCTTTAGTGTCCAAGAGCTGACGGCTCAATTCAGCATCTTCTCCCACTGCTGCCAGCACAGTCTGCTGTGTTTGGATCACTGCTGTTAGAGCTGTAGGAGATACAGTTTGCGAAGTCAAGAACTTTCAGAACTATTGTGAACTGTCCATTTTTCTTAGAGGTCAAGGGTCCAAACTATGGTTTTTATTATTTATTTCAAGTATATCATAATGCATTTGTGTGAGTGTATTAGCAATAATAAATCTAATAAATTTCTTACATTTTTCAGTCTTTCACACATGGCGATTCAGTTGAATGAAACACCTGAAACTGCAAACAGAGACACTGATGAGTAAGTGATTCTTCATCCTGTGAATGTACAACTGGAAATTTCAGCCTCTGTTGTTACATTTCACTTTCAATCTTTTAAATGTTCTCACACTTTGCTGTAACTTTATTCTCAATCATACAGTAATATTTAAAAAATTTAACTTTTTTGTTTGCTCTCATTTTAAGGACTGATACACAAGAGTGCAGGGAAGTCAGACAAGAGACTCCTGAGCGAACTCAACAAAATCATAACCAAGTGTTGTCATCAGCACCCGCAAGAAGACTCATTTTTGATGAAAACTGAAACAAAGATTTGAATGACAGAAAGTATCCCACAAGATGGTGTATAAGAACTTCTTTTATTTATGTATTAGTCACATTAATTAATCCTATACTGCCTTAGTGCCACTGGACCTTAGCATGTTTCACATTCATGCAGTTCGACAGATGGTGGGGGCCTGGTAAGGATGTTGGGGGAAGCAGACCACTCCACAGGAAGAGTCTTTTGTCTCTTAGGCTTAGTCCACACTAATGCGTTTTGGTTTGAAAATGCATCGTATTTCTCCGTTTTGGCCTCATGTCCACACTGAGACTTGAAAACTCTCCTGAAAACGCAGACTTTCTAACACGAAAGACGCATTTTAGTCATGTGATGCAGTCATGTGACCAATTAAACAAAGATAGTGGAGTGCATTATACAGCAGTTGTTTTGATGGCTCTCAATTTTGACATGCGCAGTGCTGGAACATAAGCGTTTTCGGCTGTTTCAATGTGGACGCACAACTCTGTGAAACGACTGAAAACGCTAGTGTGATGAAAACGCCTTTTTCAAATCTATCCAGGCTAGTGTGGACGTAGCCTGAGAGACTCTGCTGACCGTCTCTCCACCAAGCTTAGTTTTCTGTTCTTTGTTTTGATTAAAGAATGTTAGCTACCGCTCACCACTTGTCTGCAGGCTTTATTTAATGGAAAACTTCCACAACAACGGTAACAACAAAGAAGTTCAATCCTGAAGAAAAACAAAGGACTACACCAAAAGAAATCATCGTACTGGGGCTTAATTAACTTTCTGTTTACCATAATGAATTTTTTACACAACTGTACCGTGTCTGTAATTATGTAACATACTGTAAATATGAAAAATATGTCTGTTTGTTTTCACTGTGCATATTTTCATGTTGTTGTTCTTTTTAGTGTTCTAGGTTAGAGAAGTAATCAAATATGTAAAAAATACACATACTGCATATAATTGTTTTTGTTTTGTTTTGGCCCATCATGTTACTTTAAATTGTAAAAAATGGGCGACAGTTTTGATTTATTTAAGTGTGTGATTTATTGATTTATTTTGTAATCATTAAATATATCCATCCATCCGCTTCTGCTTATCCTTTTCAGGGTAGTGGGAGGGGGGGGGAGGGGGGGGGCTGGAGCCTATCCCAGCTGTCATAGGTCAAGAGGCGGGGCACACCCTGGACAGGTTGCCAGTCTGTCGTAGGGCCAAGACACGGAGACAGACAACCATTTGCACATTCACACCTAGTGGCAATTTGGATTATCCAATTAACCTATCCCCACAAGTTGCATGTCTTTGAACGGTGGGAGGAAGCCGGAGGGAACCCACGCAAACACAGGGATAACAAAGACCCCGGCCTGATGGTGGAATTGCACTCAGGACCTTCTTGCTGTGCGGCAACAGTGCTAACCACCGTGCTGCTCAGTGTTGATTTATTTAAGTGTGTGATTTATTGATTTATTTTGGAATCATTAAATATATATGTATATTTATTCATTATGAATGTTTGGCACCTCTCTCTAAAGGGGAATGCCATATTTTAAAAGGAATTATGCGTGTAACTGTAGAAAGATAACAAAACAAAGGATTTGTGAAACAGTAGAATAAATATATATTTATAGTATGTTTCATTTGAATATTATTCTTGACTCACATGAGAATATCGTGTATTCAATATTAATTTCTTTTCAAAGAGTTTCAGTTTATCTGGTAACTTTACACTACGATGTGCAGCTGGTTTTGATGAACATCTGTGTTCAGCAGCTGAAAGACTTTGGGATCTATACAAACAACCTGCAATTTAGTTGTAAATAGATGAGAATATAACAGCTTTCCACAGAGAGACCTCTCACAACAAATGTCCTATAGCTTAATATCCCATCTGAAAACATGACTTTAGAGAAAATTCTAACATTTCTTTTCTCTTAGTGACAGAAATGCTTTTTTTTAAACCACATGAAATGTAGTAAAAGATAATATGATTCTGGACTGTACTATTATCATACGGGGATCATAAAGGCAACTGCGATGTATGTTATTGCACTTTTAAGTAATAAGTAACCATCAGTTACTGACAAATTCTGTTACTATGTCCTTATAATCATGAAATATGTGTTTTATCATCAGGCATTATTGCTTCTTTACATACATTACAGAAATTATTACAACAATTTACCCGGAAGTAGTAGCGGTTTCTTTCGCAACCATACTGTCCAGCTTTGGCGGTACTTCTGGCGGTGCAGCATGGAGCAACAATGCCACAGCTTAGAATTACACATTATGTCACTGCCGTTTTTATTTTTGGAGTCTTTGACAAAGGTAAGAAGAAACTTTTATTCCAGAATACCTACGTCTATGTATGTGACCATAGGGTGATCTTATTTTATTTCCAAAAAAAGAGGACACTTGGCTCAGTCATGAAGAACTTGCTTAGAAACATATTTATAACATATTTAAACGATGCCTTCTCTGTGCGGTTAATGAATTATGGAATAAAATATGTCATATAGGCTTTTACAAGTCAACAATTGCAAAAAATAACTTAAAAGCCTCTGGAATTAAATAATGGTACAGAAATAATGCCTCATCTACATAAGAAAAAATACCAGTACTGGGTCGGTACGAGGGAAATTCTTTTGCAGTTCGTCTGAAAAGATGCACTTGCGCTTTGGGATCTTTTAAACATCATTAGGCGTGGGGACGGTTGGTCACCCTAGACCACACGGACGTGTTACACTCTTTTTTTCGTATAATTTGAATTGTGGAACCGCTTTTCAGTGGGTAAGCGTTGAGTGTGATATTACACGAGTTCGTCAAATTTCAAATAAACGCCTTGTTAAGAAACGAAGTGTTTCTTTTACAGCGTTTTAAATTTGAAAGGGGCTACAGGAAAAGTTGATTTTGCATGACGTGACTTCAACGGCGCAGAGTGTAAATAAGATGAAGATGAAGGTTGTCTAAATGAAGTAACGCTGTTCCTGATTTTGCTCAGCCTACAGTTTGAGATTCTTCAAATACTTCTGCTGCTTGTCATTTTAAAAGCAGACGCAGCTACCAGCAGCTTTTAAGGTACAAAGCTATCACGTCACGTTACGATGTGATACCTTTGTCCATAGACGTTATTATGGACATCGCCCACAGAACTTTCTTTGTTTCTTTTTATTGCTTTATATTTCTGTTATCATCATAAAAGTTACTGCCTTTGAAAAATATTTTTATTGCTAATAAACTCACACAAATGTATTATGATATACTTAAAATAAATAATAAAAATCACAGTTTGGACCTTTGACCTCTAAGAAAGATGGACATTTCACAATAGTTAAACATTTATGCACACAATAGTGGTAGAAAAAAAACGAATGTGAATTTGAAATTTGAATTTAAAAAAAGGTATGAAAAATTCCTTTAGGACAATGACAGGCCTTAATAAGAGTGACATGATAATGACAGTTTACTTTTCTGAAAGTTCTTGACTTCTCAAACTGTATCTCCTACAGCTCTAACAGCAGTGATCCAAACACAGCAGACTGTGCTGGCAGCAGTGGGAGAAGATGCTGAATTCAGCTGTCAGCTCTTGGAGACTAAAGACGTCCTTCAGGTCACATGGCAGAAAATCTCACATGATGTGGAGACAAATGTTGCCACCTACAGCAAGTACTATGGTCAGAGAGTGAATGATGGCTTTACAAATAAAGTTGAGTTTAAATACACTGGACTACAGAACTGCTCCATAGTCATCAGGAATGTGACGGAGCAGGATGAAGGCTGCTATCACTGTCTGTTTAACACTTATCCTGAAGGCTCCCTGACAGGGAAACCCTGCCTCCATGTCTTTGGTAAGAATTTTATCTTCTTTAACCAACAACAAATGCTTCAGGCATTTATGTCAACATTTACTGGACATAAATGTGTTTGCAGCTGGTGTGTTTGTAATTACATGTTGATATGTCCTGATCCTTCACAGAGCTGCATGAACCTGCTGTTGATGTCAGAGAGTCAAACTCTACTGAAGAGTGGGTTGTTTCCTGTTCAGCCACTGGTCGACCTGCTCCCACTGTAACACTCAGTGTCTCACAACAAGACCTCAGCTTCTCACAGTACAACACTGTCAGTGTGTCCAACACCAACGCTACATTCACTGTCACCACTACAGCTGTGCTCTCAGGTTCACGTAAACACAGCACACAGGTGGGATGTGCAGCACGAGTGCTCTCTGCTCCTCACAGAGAGGTGATGGTGACGATTCCTGATGATGATGATGATGATGATGATGGTGAGAACTCTTTCAAAGTCATTTATTTATGAATGAATCATTACTCTAATCTAATGTTTGTGTTTCTTTTTCCAGGGTTAAATGAGACATCAGGATCTAATCAAAGAAATTTAGGTATGTTAATGTTTGTACTTCTTACAGATTCAGTGTATTGTTACTTTCTAGGTGTTCAGATTAATTTTTTTTTCTCCTTTCCCGTTTGTCTCAAAGTTCTCAGGATTTCAGTCATGGTTGCCTCTGTGTTGTTGGTTGCCTGTGGCTTTTTAGCTCCACTCATCTTTCTCCAGCTCAGAAAGAAAACTCAGAGCAGGTACTCGTCTTAAACATCATCTGTGTTGCACTTTCTCTCTTTCATTCATCTGATCAAAGTTTGTGCAGCTTTAACTGTTCTTGAATCTTTCAGTCTGTCACACAGGGAGACGATTAAAACACTTGAAACCACAATCAGAAGTAATTCCATCTTTATCATCCGGTCATCTCACATTTGGAAAGTTACTTCATTCTTTTTCACTCTCTGATATGCTGAGACATTTGACCTCTAAGTTACCTCTAGAGCTTCTTTTTTCTCTCATTTATTCGTAATCTGATGTTTACTGCACATCAAACAATCTCTGATACATATTCCGTTGTGCTGTCTAAGCTGTTAATCTGTCCAGAATACTTTGCTTTGCAGTATTAACAGAGTCATGATTCACTGTTTTTGTTGTATGTTAAGGCATGAAACACCTTCAGTCAACCAAAGTGAAAACAGGCTTAAAAAGCGGAGACCTGAGAGAAACCAACCAAACCACGATCCAAGCCTTTCACCTTCACTTGCACAAAGACTTACGTTTTAAGAGCATTGACTTGTTTTTTGGAGCAGGGTTTGCAGCTAGATGTCCGGCTTTTCTGGACGGCACACATGTTTAAATGGACAGCTAGCATGTTCTGAACTCTTTTTTTAACTGGCTTAATCAGTTAAAACTGAATTTACAGTAACTAAAGTGTCTGTTTTCACTTCCATTTCCTTCAGTAATCAGTGTCCTCGCCCTCTTTGTCTTTGAAAACAAATTAGTGCCAGTATTAATTTGTACAACACTAATGATTCACTTGATCTTTGAAAACGTGCTCAAATGATTTCAAACACTAGATGTTAGCGGTGTAGCAATTCTGTAAAACCTTTAATACCTCGATTGTTTGAACACAACTTTTGCCGATACCTCAAAATTTCTTTAGGGTGAAGGTATAAAAAAACAACAAAACAGTATAACTGTTTTGTTACCAGAGGTCTGATCACTTGATCAGGACTGTATCATGCGAATCATTTCTATGTATCTTCAGTTTACTTTCTGGATGTACTTAATTTACAGAGACCAAGTTTTGTGTGCATCTGTAGTGTAGTGGGTTATGCGCTTGATTGAAGAGAAGAAGGCCTCTGATTGGCAGCTCACATGTTTTTTTTACTCAGGAAGAATTTTTGTGTTTTTCAAAAGTGAACTGAATGTGATTGAAGTGAGAGTTTAAAGTTGACTTGTTTTGAAATTTCTCTGCTTTTTCACTTTTACAGTGTGATGTTAAGATTTGAAACACAAAACCAGAATCATATTAATGTGTTGTGATTTGCTTTTTTAATGTAAATTCTTTGTACTATTTTTTATAACTTTTTTTAAACATTAAACCTTTTTATACAATAATTTTGAATGACTGGTTAAACTGTTTTTGCAGCCGAATACTCTTCAAATACGAATAACCACAATTAAAATCCCATATTGTGTTCACTTAGACGACAACAGATTTTCATGTGAAATTACACAAAAAGACCACATGAGGTCTCTGTTTATTCATGATGAAGGTATGGAGGCTTTTCAAAATTTGAAAAAATGACACACAAATACATATGTTTATATTTACATTCATGAAGTTTTCAGTTCTCAGCCCAGTAATAATTGTCATGTAAGACCATGCTGGTGTTTCTTGTCAGGTATTGTTGGTATAGTGTTTTAGTGGTTTTATTTAGTACTTTTGTTTATCTAGAAAAGTACTTTTAGTCTGATAATACAGCAAATCAGAGACGAAGCCTCGACGAAGTGAATTATAAAGATGCTAATTAGGTTACCTGTCTGTTATTTGGTGTGTAAGTAATCCTGAGCCTGTTTAGCATCAGTAGCTCACAGCTGAAAGAATAGTTTTAGGATTTTCATCATCAACCTGCAAATTATTTGCAGTTATATTGAGGCAAAAAATGAGAGATATTTCATACTAACGATTGTATTTTATTTTTCAATTTTTAATTGTCTGTTTAATGTTATGTCCACACTCAGAAACTGTTTCCTCCCTTCCTCCTCTTGGTGTCTCTGTGGGTTAAACAAAAGGAAGGAAATCTGTATGATCAGTGGCCTTTACACATTGTCCAACGTGAGCATTACAAACACTTCTGTTAGGTCCATATGGACTGTGAATTAAGTTGGCAGGTAGCTTTTTTCTTTATAAAAAGTGGACCTGCATGTTGTTACTCATATTTCAACTGAGTGTAAAAATACAGAATGTCTAATTAGTGATGTGAAGACACACAGAGCAGAAAAAATATACACTTGAAGATAACATGTAAACTTTCATGCAGTAAATTTTAGTCTCATGCAGAGTTACAGTCACCGCAACAGCACACGTTTTCACGAAGCACGGTAACGTGTGGGAAGTGATCTCAAGGACATACGCCTTACAGAGTAGCTCTGTGTAGAAGGTCATCATTAAAAAAAAAAAAGGATAAAGACTCACCGTTAGAGACAGAGGAGGACAGAATTATTAGCAAATGAGAAAATTTCACTTTTTAAAAGCTATTTCCCAGGTGCTGTTTAACAGAGCGAAGAATTTGAAACAGTTTGATCTTTGGATGTTTGCATTATTTTATTTTTCTCACACAAAGAAAGTCATTTCATAAAAATAAAAATGATATTAATAATTTTGCTTTTCTGTGTATGACGGGTCCTGACTGATCAAGAATAAAAATTACATAAACAAGGTTAATCAATCAAAAACACAGGATAAGAAAGTCGTTTTATATTTTTAATGTGTGCACATTTTCAAACTAATCCTCATGTTCACTTCCCGTTAGTCAGAATTTCACTCAGCTTGAGCTAAGCAGATAATTTCTAATCAGAGATCTAATGTCATGGGGATGAGGAAAGTAGGACCCAAAACGCAGGACTCTGCGATGCCACAGTGCACTTTATTTACAGTGAATAGACGGGTCAGTCCAACAATTAACTCAGAGATGCAATTTGTCAATGGTGCCCATCACTTGCTCCCAGTGCGTCCCGTGCTGTAGCCCCCTTAGTGTGTGTGCTCCCCAACTCGCTTCTTCGCTCGACTTTCCTGGAGGAAGAAGGAAAAACCACAATTAGCCACACACGCTAGCCGACTACCAAGAGCGCACGTCTCGCACAGACTATACCGGTCAGGAGTAATAATCCCACGTCGACTGTCGCCGCGAGTCCAGGTTAAATACCTCTTCCTAGCCGGGAGGGATGATTACCACCAGCTGGTCAGGTAATCAGCTGCAGGTGGGCCACGGCAACAGCGAAGAGGGACTCCCGATGACGACAGTCGCCCGGACACGCCTCTCCCACGACGCGCGCTTCCGTCAACAGCCACGAGGACGGGGGGAGAGAGAGAGAAGCAGACACACGCACTCTACATACAAACGTGGACAGAACAGAAGACGACACAGACCCCAAATAGTAGTAGTAGTAATAATAATAATAATAATAATAATAATAATAATAATAATAATAATAATAATAATAATAATAATAATAGCTGCTCACGGACCCCTGAGGGTCCGTGACATCTAAGTGTTGGAGTTTTGACTGAATGCTGAATGTTTGCCTTATAAACCTGTTTCATGATTGTTTTTTACTGATTTATCTTTAATATATTAATGTCTCAATTTCCATAGATTTATTGTTGGTCAGCTGATTTGTTTAATGGATTTTGCCTGTGTTTCAGATGTTGACATGAACATAGCTCATGCCCAGTAATTTCTTTTCTTAAAGCAGGTTCAGTTTAGCCGCAGTTCGTTTTGATCCGCATCAGTGACTCTGAAGCTGAAACTAGCCAACAGTTTAGGGTCACATGAACAACTTGCACTTTAGCTGCAAATACATAATAACATCTTAGAACAAATATAAAAACTTCCAAACTCTCTTTTCTTTATGAACAGACAGTTTCTTTTAACCACTTTAAATGCACTTGCTAAAATAAATAAATATCTATATATAGATATCCTGTGACTCAATGATCTGAGGTGTTTCGCCGGAACAATAACCCATTACTTTCTCAGCCGTGCATTTCCTTTCAGTTTAAAGTTTTAGCGTGTGGAGCCACGATGTCGCATCTTCTTGTCTTGTTGTAGTCTTGTGTTGCTTTGTTGCTGTCATGTTGACTGGCATTGATTGGTTATTCTTTGTTTTATGGTGTTTTAGTGTTAACTTTTTATTACGTTTTAATGGTGCTGGTGTACCATTTGCATGTACCTCTGCTGCACTGCACTCAGTTGGTGTTCAGCTTGGATGTGCCAGATGTTGCTTTTAATTGAAGTTGTATTTTAAAGTGCATGTGTGTACGTGTGTCTCTGTGTGTGTGTTACTGTTTCTTTCTCTATTATTTATTGAGGTGTTTCGTGTTTTGTATTGCTTGATTTATAGATTTAATTTTATTTGCTTTAGTGGAGACACAACTGCTTCCACCTGTGGTGGAATTCCCTCTCATGCATGTGAGTGTACACACTGAAAAGCAAATATAGTGCAACATTTTAAGTTGCAGTAAGAGTGGTAGTAAGGATTGCAGAGAGACTGCAGGGGTGAGTAATTAGTGGCACCCCTTGGGCATTCCTCTCTGTAGGTTTGCCTCCCCTGGTGGCCAGTCTCCACCATTAACTATTTTATTGAGCTGCTATTTTAACTAGGCCAGCATCGTGGCAGCGAACCTTGGTTTGTTTTGGGTTTTGGGTTTTTTTTAAAGTAATGTTGGTTAATAAAGTGTCTTTATTAAAGGTTTAGTATTGGAAGTCCTGCTCCTTAATTTCCTGTTTTCTTTTCCTCCCCTTCTCTCATTCCAAATATAAAGTGTTGAGTTATTCAAAATGAGAAAGAAATGTAAACAGAATGAACAATGGTGACATGGACCTAAAGCTGTCAGTCGAGTGTGTGAAACTTTCCCTGCTCTGAATACCCCTGAAGATGTAAACACAGTAAGCGCACCAAAATGAGCTTTGCATCAGCGGTCAAGTGTTCAGCGCGCAGAGTTCGCAATATAGCAGTCACAGTTGTAACGCAGTTTCTTTTTAGTTAATGAGACTGTAAGAAAGTCATGTCTTTGGTCAGGTGCAATGATGGTGGTCATAACTGTGTTTACATGTTTAGATCATATGTGTCATCATTGATCATTTTTAATCCTGGTTTACTTGTAAATCTTGTTTGAGTGTCAGTTCAAAAGCAGCCCATACACTCCTGCTGTATGAGCTGTATTAGAAAAAAGAGCTCTGATCATAAATGTTCTTCTGCCCATCGTACGGCTCAGCAGTTACACACAGATTTCAGGTTTGTACAATGGAGCAGTTTGCTATAGAGCCCCGCAAGGGACATTGGAGAAAAAAAAATTAAGAAGAACTTTTGCGAGATCTTGCAAAAGTAACTCGGGATCTCGCAAAGGTTTTGCAAAATCTTGTAAAAGTTCTTCTTAATGACTTTTTTCTCCAGTGTCCTTTCCGGGGCTCCGTAACAATCTATTTCCCAGAACTTCAAAAAAAATTATTCAAACTCTTCGCCTCAAAAAACTGAGTAAAGCTTACTTAAGATAATATGTTATGACAACTTATTAATTTCAAGTATATAGTACTAAGAATAACGTTTTAAGTTCTAAATTAAAAATCAATTTGTGGGAAATTGAGCAATTTGTGGGAACTTGACATTGTTTTATCACAATTTCTAGTACAACACTTATATTAATACAACACTGAATGCAAGTATGATTCAAAAAGAATAGTTAACAACATTTCTTGTAATGGCGTCAAAATCAGCCCAACTTTTACTTCCAAATGCAAAAAAGTAAATCAGCCAACATACTGGACACTGTTCTTCTGAACAACAAATAATTATACTGCCAACACTGTTTCACTGTGAGGTTAATAACAAAGTCTCCGATTTCATGATTCTGAAACTAAGTTTAGACTTCCTACAATTTTGTTTTACAAGTTACATGCATTTTATTTTCATTATATATTGTTCAGTCATAAGTGCAGTCTCTAGATCAAACAATACATTTGTTTTGCATTCAAACACAGAAGCTTGGTATGTTGTAATACTTTAAGGATGGCTTGTTTCCAGTCCAGACATTACTTCCTGAATGACTGTCATGGATTTAGGTGATCCAAATGTAAGTGCAGGAGAAAGTCTTTAACTTCTCTTCCCTTAAGTACAGTGGCAGTGGATTTGGGCTGGAGATTCAATGACCTTGAACCTGCAGGCGGCCATCTTCACTGACCACACCATCTGTCATAGAGAACTCATCTCTCCTGGTGTCCTGCAAGCAAACAATCATATTCTGTAGAACCCCATCTTATTTGTTTTCTTAATTTTTTTAAATCTGCATTTACTATAGAACAGACCACAATTTAGACAATCTCAGGCTCCCTTCCCACCGGAGAGGTAACATTCAATGTCCTACTTGTCAGTCTGGATATCCCTGACACCACCTGACACACAATAATGTCATGAAAGCATTTTTTTTTAAAGGGCTGTGCAAACACAGCCAATAACTTTTCATCCTGATGATCTGCAGAATAATTTGGGCATAAAACAAATTTCACTGTTCAAAAAAAAAAAAGGAGGGGGGGGGATAGCTCAGTAGGTAGAGTGATGGCCCCATGATCGCAGGGCAGGGGTTTGAATCCAATAGATGGCTACCCTGAGGTACTGCTGCAACACGTTCTCACTCCCAAAGCGTAACATTTAACGCTGGGTGACAAATCATCAACATGTCACGTTTTCGGGCACCCAACACGTTCCTAAATGACAACTTCGGAAAAATGAGGAACCATGAGAACCGTACCGTCCCCACTGCTCCCCGGGCACCCAATGGCTGCCCACTGCCTCACTGAGTCACTGAGTAAAACTGGTTTAAAAAGTGGAGACCTGAGAGAAGCCAACTAAACCATGATCCAACCCTTTCACCGTCACCAGCACAAACACATGCTTTTTGACAGCGTTGACTTTTTTTGGGCTGCAGGTTTTGCAGATACACGGTTTTTTCTGGATAAACATACGTTTTGTGTGGATTTGCAGTGTAGTGGTTAGTGCACCTGACTGAACAGCAGAAGATCTCTTATTAGCAGCTCACACATTTGTTTACTCAGCAGGAATTTGTGTTTTTCAAAACCTGAACTGAATGTGATTGAAGCAAGAGTTTACAGTTTACTTGTGTTGAGTTTTCTCGACTTTCCTTACAGTGTGGTGTTAAGATTTGAGACAGAAAAACCAGATTAATAATATTGTATTGTGCATTGTTTTTTTATGTAAATTCTTTGTTTTATTTTTTTATTACTTTTTTGAACATTAAAATTATTTTTTCAATAATTTTGGATGACTGGTCAAACGGCTTTTGTTGCTGAACACTCTTCAAAAACAAATAAACATAATTAAAGTCCCATATTTTAAACACTTAGCCGTCAACAGATTTTGAGTGAAGTTACACAAAAAGGCCACATGAGGTCTTTGTTTATTCATGATGAATTTATAGAGGCTTTTCAAAATGTGTACAATAGACACACAAAATAGAAATACGTATATCGATATTTACATTTATAAAGTTTTCAGTTCTCAGTCCAGTAATGTTTATCATGTAAGACCATGCCAGTGTTTCTTGTCAGGTATTGTTGTATAGTGTTTTAGTCATTTTATATTTTATTTGGCAGCGACATCAACACACAAAAACTGGTCCACCCAAGGATTGGGTCCCCCAACACTAACAGTAACATAGTGTACGCTGTTAAGTGCCAGCAGGATTGCAGGATTTATACATCGGGGAAACCAAACAACCTCTGGTGAAGCGGATGGCACAACACAGTTGAGCTATCAGGCCCAGACTCTGCAGTCTATTTACACCTACAGGCCAGTGGACACTCTTTCAATGATGAGGATGTAACATCCTGGACAGGAAGGAACGCTGGTTTAAGCGCGGAGTCAAGAAGGCCATTTATAAATAACCATCTGAAGAAGAAGTCACTTGAATGAGTGACTAATCGTTTCTCCTTGTAAAAACGCTACGTCCAGATGCACAAAAAAATGAAAAAGAAAAAAAAAATGTAGTCACTGGGGCTATTGTGCCATCTAGTGAGTCTATCATGGAAGTGGTTCACATGAGGCAACGACTATACTACCAATTAACTCGGAGCTGGACGGACTTTGAATTCAGAACGAAAACTTTAATAAAAAGATTTTAACCGAGCACTGAAGTGTCGAATAGAATATCCAAAGAAATAAATGTTTCATTTATTATTCCATCAGTTAAGCATACATTTCCCCTTCATTCCCAGACAGGATTTACAACAAATTCTACTAATATCCCAGCCGCACATGAGACCTATCAAACCAAAGGTCCAAGCAAATAGCACTACAATGCTCACTAAAAACAATCAATATACGTACTATATTGATTGATTTCCCCGCTCACAGCCGATCTAGAACTTGATTGATTCAACCATTAAAACCCTTGGTCACACTAGAAAGTCGAAAAACACGCATTAAAAATGAGCACCTACAATACTGAATAATCAAAATCAAACAGCCAAAGTCTCTGAGTTAATCGTCTGTGGAACTTCCCACAGAAGAGCGCTGACCTCACGTCACTCACCCTAACTTTTCAAAGCTCCTCTGCTGACACGACGGAAGGCAGCAAACTGCCAGGTGACACTTGCTACAAGATAATTCACACAAAAACCCTCCTTCACGAATGATTTAGTAGCAAAAACACAGTAGTTCTGTGTACAAGGTAAGTATTATTTTTTTCTTTTTAAAGATAAAGACTTACCTTCAGAGACAGATGAGGGGTTATTAGGCCCATATGAATAGTTCTCCTTTTAAAAACTATTTTCAAGGTGTTGTTTAGCAGAGCAAAGTATTTTAAACGCAGCTTCTCCAAACGTCCCAGTTTGAATTTTGGATGTTTGCATTTTTATATTTTGCTCCGAGAAAGAAAATCATTTCATAAAAATAATAATGATATTAATAATTTTGTTCTCATGTGCACTCGTTAAGCTGCTCGTTTTGATCAACCTGAAATTAGCCAACAGTTTAGTTTCACATGAACAACCTGCAATTTAGCAGCAAGTATACACAAAAACATCTTAGAACACATGAATTATAAAAGCTTTTAAACTCTATTTTCTTTATGGACAGACAGTTTTTTAACCACTTTAAGCGCACTTGCTAATATAAATAAATATCTCTTTGTTTCTCTCTCTCTATACAGTAGATACATATACTGTGACTCAGTGTCGGAGGTGTTTCCCCGGAACATTCACATTTTCGTTCAGTTTGAAGTTTTAGCGGTAAGTGTGGAGCCACGATGTCGCATCTTGGAGTCTCATTTTATGTGATTGCTATTTTTATTCTTGGAGTCTCTGACAAAGGTGGGAACAAAGTCTGTGTTAATACAACTCTATACAATCTCTCTCTCTCTCTCTCTCTCTCTATATATATATATATATATATCTGTGTGTGTGTTCGATAGTTTACCACTCAGTTTTACTAACTTTGTAATCATTTGAAGTATTTGGACTTTCCCATGTTCAGCACGTAGGCGTCAAAGTGACAGATATTACTCAAGTTATGATAAATGAGAACTTGAGTTTGTGTAAACTGTGCAATGCAGTAACTAACAATGAGGGGTGAGGTTATCTGATTTTTACAAATTTACAAATTGGGAAAAATTGGCAAATTAGCGGATCAAAAACAATCCTGACAGGAGAACAGTAATGAGTGTGCAGTAATGGAGCCGCTTTCACGCACGTGTTTCTCTCCAGAAACAGCACGATGACTCAGCGCAACGAGAGGCAGCTGAAGGAAAATCAGTGTGTTTAATATCAGAGAGGCTCGTGTTAAAAAAAAGCTGCGTGTGGATAAATGTTCCTGCGTGTCCTTGCACAGCTCAAGTTTCATCCAGAGGACTGCTTCATTGCAAACTCTTCCACCACGAACATCAAGTCTTTTTAACAGCTCACGTGTACAATGTGAAGAAGAACACAGAGCATTATTTACAGTCAAACCCTGAACCATTAGAATAAATATGAGCTTACGTAATAACTGTGCACACTGTTGTCCTTTACTAAAGTCGATATTCTGTACTGAGAGTGAGCAGACAAGTTTGCAGGGTTTCAGGATTTGAGTCACATTTCTGCACAGAGGCACATAATGAAAAATGTCTCACACTAAATGACTTTTGGTAAGTACTTTTTCTGCTCACTGCCTGCAAACCACAGCAAAAGGGACAGTTACAGTATCTTCATTAACACAGGGACTGATGGGGCTCTGATCATAAATGTTCTTCTGTCCACTGTATAACTCAGCTGTTACACAGAGATTTAGAGGTTCATAGTGGAGCAGTTTGTAATACCTCTGGATACTCCCTGAGTCTCAGGACCTCACAGTCCCCTGACTGGTTCAATCTTATATCAAAAACAGAATAATTGCCCTTCGGCCTCCTCTCATTTAGCCGAATTGCCACGCTGTTTACAGAAAAACACTTACACTCTGTTATTTGCTTTTAAATATTCATATTTAATGTTTCGTCAGGTCTGCTCATTTCTTTACTCTTAATTTGCAATGCTCTTTTTGAAATGTCGGTCAATACTAAAATCCTCCTTGTAGTGTTAGAAAATCCCCTGCAGCAGTTACTGTATACTATTGGGGCAGTTCTATTCAGGAAGGAAACTAAAAAAAAAAAATAAAATAAAAAGACTGTAAAACATGTTATGAACAGTGAGAAAAATAGCAAAAAAGTTTTAGCAGTGAAACTGCAACTTTGTGTGTTACAGTTCACCTGAACAAAAACTGAATGTGCCTCACATCTCAAACTGTATCTCCATGCAGCTCTAACAGCAGTGATCCAAACACAGCAGACTGTGCTGGCAGCAGTGGGAGAAGATGCTGAATTCAGCTGTCAGCTCTTAGAGACTAAAGACGTCGTTCAGGTCACATGGCAGAAAATATCACATGATGTGGAGACAAATGTTGCCACCTACAGCAAGTACTATGGTCAGAGAGTGAATGATGGCTTTAAAGATAAAGTTGAGTTTGTATACACTGGACTGCAGAACTGCTCCATAGTCATCAGGAATGTGACGGAGCAGGATGAAGGCTGCTATCACTGTCTGTTTAACACTTATCCTGAAGGCTCATTCATTGGTAGACCCTGCCTCCAAGTCTATGGTAAGAACTTTTACCTTAATGTGATTAAATGCACCAGAAGCTGGTTTATTCTTGACAACATGGTCCTTATAACATATTTCCTGATCCTTCACAGAGCTGCATGAACCTGTTGTTGATGTCAGAGAGTCAAACTCTACTGAAGAGTGGGTTGTTTCCTGTTCAGCCACTGGTCGACCTGCTCCCACTGTAACACTCAGTGTCTCACAACAAGACCTCAGCTTCTCACAGTACAACACTGTCAGTGTGTCCAACACCAACGCTACATTCACTGTCACCACTACAGCTGTGCTCTCAGGTTCATGTAAACACAGCACACAGGTGGGATGTGCAGCACGAGTGCTCTCTGCTCCTCACAGAGAGGTGATGGTGACGATTCCTGATGATGATGATGATGATGATGGTGAGAAATTGTTTCAACATCACCGATTCATAAATTAATGATTACTCTGTGATTCTAATGTTTGTGTTTCTTTTTCCAGGTTTGGATAAGAAGTCAGGATCTAATCAGAGAAATTTAGGTGTGTTAACATTTGTGTTTTTAAAGCCAGTTTTTATGTTCAATGTTTTTCATCATTTGATAGTTGTTCACATTATTGTATCCTTCTATCTCCTGTTTTTCTCAAAGGAATCAGGATTTCAGTCATTCTGTCGTCTGTGGTGTTGGTGCTCTGTGTCGCTGCACTCCTCTTTGTGGCTTATATGAAAAAGAAATCTCATAGCAGGAAATCCTCTTAAACACTTTCTCCTTTTGATTCCCCTCATAAATGTTTGTGCAGCTTCATAAATCTTTCAGTCTGTCGCACACACAGTTCAAGATGAACGAAACACCTGAAACCTTAAGCCAGACACACTCAGGTTTATTGGTTATTTATCATCCTGTCATTTTGTGCGTGGAAATTTTTGTCATTCTTTTTCACTCTGTTATGTTGTCACATTTCAAATCTTCCAACTTGCTTCTAGAGCTCCCCCCCCCCCTCCAATCTGATGTGTACTACACCTCAGTAGACTCTGCTGCATTTGTCTTTGTTCTGTCTAAGCTAATCTGCTCAGAATGCTTTGATTTTGCACTATTAACAGACAACTGCTGCAGTGTTTTTTATTATTTTTTATGGGACTGAAACACCTCCACTGAAACACGATGATAATCACCTCAGATAATGGACTCCTAGGAGACACCAACCATGATGATCCAGGACTTTCATCTTTATGAGAGCCAGCTAGACTCAATTCTGAGTCTATCTCCACCTGTCCTCATTTTTTCCAGGTCCTGGAGTCTCTGAAATATGGAGAGCATAGTTACTGAATTGCTTCCAGCAGCCCTGCCAGCCTCCCTGGCACAGCCCCTCCTTTGCAGCGGAGCCACAGACCACACTCTGCTTGCAACGGCTGCCAGACAGGACAGTCAAAATAAGAAACAAAGATAGCTAGCTAGATATATTAATTAATATAATGGTACATTGCAATTTTACTCTTAGTGATTTGTGCTATTTATTTGTTTATCTATTTATCGATTTACCTAAACACCAGAACCCAAAGTTGCATTACATAAATATTGGCTTATTCTGCTTATTCCTCCTAACTTACGTCGTAACTGGAAACTGCTTTTATCCTTACACCATAACCTTACATGCCATTCAGCTTTGTCCCCTTTACTTTATGCTTTAAATACATTACAGCAAATCAGACATGAAGCCTCAACTAAGTGAAGTAAGTAGAGGCTAATTTAATGTCTGTGTGTTATTTAGTGTGTTAGTAATTCTGGGCTCACGGTCTGTTTAGTTCAGCATCAGTATCTCACAGCTGAAACAAACGTTTTAGGATCTTCATGATCAACCTGCAAAATATTTAAAAATCTGTGAAACTATAACAGCTGAACACTGAGAAAGAAAACCTTCCACTTGAAATACAGAAATCTGGAAACGAGGCCACGGGACGTAACAGTGTGTGTATTTGTGTGTGTATGTGACAGCTCAGGATTCATCCAGAGGAGGGCTGCTTTGTTAGAAACTCCTGCACCATTAACATGAAGTCTTTGTAACTTTGTAACACCTGACTGTCCAATGTGCAGAAGAGCACAAAACATTATTCACAGTCAGGTCTTTTTTACTTCCTGCATGACCTGTAACATTGCAGACATTTATTAAAGTCAATATTCTGTACCAAAAGTTTCAGACATGAATCTAACTCACTTCTAATATGAGTGACACTAATTGCAGCATCGTGACAGATGTGCTGTAGGCTGTAGTGCAGGTCTGAGAGAAGGAAAAACTACATGAAATTGATTTGTAATGTTGCAGAGGTTTGTGTGTGTTTGACTCCAGTTTTTGTTCATCATGGACCGATTACAAAATGTGTATACATATCTGAAAGAAGTCACTGTAAAAACTCAGTTGATTGTCTGTGTGTGTCTTTTATTGTGGCTCTCCTCCTTGACCCCGAGGCTTCATCTTCAGTTCTGCTCTGTTTCATAAAAACTGCAGAATTACTGAGGAGCAGAAAATGCAGAGTCAAAGCTTTGAGCACAGTGTGTCACGGTCTGGCTGGCAGACCGTGACGATGAGGAAAGTAGGACCCAAAACGCAAGACTCTGCGATGCCACAGTGCACTTTATTTACAGTGAATAGACAGGTCAGTCCAACAGTTAACTCAGACGTAATTAGCCAATGGTGCTCATCCCTTGCTCCCAGTGCGTCCCGTGCTGTAGCCCCCTTAGTGTGTGTGCTCCCCAACTCGCTTCTTCGCTCGACTTTCCTGGAGGAAGAAGGAAAAACCACAATTAGCCACACACGCTAGCCGACTACCAAGAGCACACGTCGCGCACAGACTATACCGGTCAGGAGTAATAATCCCACGTCGACTGTCGCCGTGGGTCCAGGTTAAATACCTCTTCCTAGCCGGGAGGGATGATTACCACCAGCTGGTCAGGTAATCAGCTGCAGGTGGGCCACGGCAACAGCGAAGAGGGACTCCCGATGACGACAGTCGCCCGGACACGCCTCTCCCACGACGCGCGCTTCCGTCAACAGCCCCGAGGACGGGGGGGGAGAGAGAGAGAAGCAGACACACGCACTCTACATACAAACGTGGACAGAACAGAAGACGACACAGACCCCAAATAGTAGTAGTAATAATAATAATAATAATAATAATAATAATAATAATAATAATAATAGTAATAGTAATAATAATAATAATAATAATAATAATAATAATAATAATAACTGCTCACGGCCCCCTGAGTCCTCCAGAGCCGGTCCGTGACACAGTGCCAAAACTTTCTTTCCTCTAACTCTTTCTCGGTCCCAAAAAAGTTGATTCTGTTGATCTGGATGTAACGTTTTCAGTGGGAGAAATGTTTTGTTACTCAGCCAAGTGAATTCTTCAGTCTCAGCTGACTCCAGGTTTCCCCAAACTTATAAACAATACATTTCCATAATGACTGAAACCAGCACCACTCATGCTGTGAGGTCAGTTTCTTGGTTACTGATGAATGCAAATTGTCACTATCAGAGAGAAGTGACTGTTTAGAAACTCTTTTAAAGTAATTGATTCATAAATTAATGATTACTCTGTGATTCTAACGTTTGTTTTTCTTTTTCCAGGTTTGGATAAGAAATCAGGATCTAATCACAGAAATTTAGGTCTTTTAACATCTGTGTTATTAAAGCCAGTTTTTATGTTCAGTGTTTTGTCATTTAATAGCTGTTCAGATTATTATATCCTTCTTTCCACTGTTTGTCTAGAAGGAATCAGGATTTCAGTCATTTATTTAGTCGGTCTTTGTTACTGCACTCTGCTTTTTGGGGGGGAAATGCACTTTTAATTTTAAAACTTTGTATATTTGTATGTTTGTATATTTCTTTATTATTAGGAAAAACTGTTGTTCATAAAAGGTAAAATTTTGTCTTGTTTGTCAAATATTTTGACATCAAGTGATTTTAAGTGAGAATTGTGAAAATGAACAAACAAGCTGCTCGTGTTGCTGAAATGAAATCTAATGCAACAGTTTATTCACTGCACTGCTGTTTGACCTCTTTGCAAAGGTAAATCAAACTCACAAAGACAACCTAGTTGTGTGAACCTTGATTTATTTAAAAAATTTACACAGGAAATGTTTTTGAAAACACATTAATAGATCCCCACTTTTGGATGTCACCACATATAAGGTAATTTATTGGGGATCTTTTCACATTATATGTTTATTATTGGATACAAAAAAAAAAAAGAAGAAGTTGAGAGCATCAAGCTAAGGCTTCGTTCATTAGGAATTGCATTCATTATAGGGATGGTATTGGTTTCCTCCAGACATGATGCTTGGCATTCAGGCCAAAGAGTTCCATGTTTGTTTCATCAGACCAGAAAAGTTTGTTTCTCATGTTCTGAGAGTCCTTGCCTTTTGGTAAAGTCCAGGTGTGTTTCCATGTGCTTCTTGGGACCTTCAATACTGCACACATTTTTCTGCACACTTTCCTACAATCCCGTCTCAGAGATATACAACCAATTCCTTGGACTTCATGGCTTGGTTTGTGCTCTGTCACCTATGTGGCCTGATAGAGACCGGTGTGCGCCTTTTAAAATCCTGTCCAATTCAACTGAATTCATCACACATATAGAAACATCTGCCAGATGATCATTGGCAACAGGATACACCTGAGCTCAACTTCCAGTGTCATGGTAACATCTGTGAATAGTTGTGTGTGTGTTATAGTTTTGGTTTTCTTTTTAATAAATTTGCAAGAATTACAAGCAAACATTTTCACTTTGTCACTCTGGCGTATTGTGTGCAGAGTTTCAAGGTGAAAATGAACTGAATGAGACAGTAACATGACAAAATGTAAAACAAATGACTGTGGTTACGTTCAGAACAGACTGCTGCAGAGAGACGTGCCTCCTTATTTATGGTGACCAGGCTTAGGAGACAGAAGTATCTGTAGATGGTTATTCTGCTTATTAACATTTCATAAATGCTCCAGTGTGATACAATAAAGCGAGTAAACTGACCATTCTTCCATCAACCATATTTTTCTAGTCTGCCTCGACACTCTGAATATGTGTTAAAGTCAGGTACCAACGTAGCTAGAAGGAACTACAAGAAGGTAACGTCTTGCTGTAGTTCCAGGCTGCACATGTTTATATTATTATTATTATTATTGCCTTTCATGCTGTTGCAGCTATTGTATGTGATAACCCACTGACTCCTATACAGTGAGACTTTTTTGTTTCCTCTCTGCCAACTGATGTAAGAGTTTGCTGTTGAACCATAGGCTGAGCAGTCACAACTGTTCAGTTAACATTTTATTTTATACAAAGTGCCAAAACCAGCTACCTATGACAACTACTGAAAAACATAAACACGTCGCTACAACAAGCATATGGTAGATGTACTGTGATCTGTGACTGAACCTGCCCTGCATCGCGCAACCATCACTACCAGCCAACTAATGTGATGAAGACTGAGTAGCCTACGCCACCTGCTGGTATACATGTACGCTGAGCATGAGAAGCTCGGGGTTAACGAGCTTTAGATTACAAATGAATCTCTGCACAGATCAGATGTAGGAGAAGAGTAGCAAAAGTCGCGTGTAAAAATCAGACAGTTGAACAGCTGAACGACTTGTAACTGCAGATATTTAGGGGGAAAAATCGTAAAAACAACAAACAATTAAAATGTTTGAATGCTGATTGGGGTTTCACGTGTGTACAAACAGTCTGTAGGATTGTGCTGCTCTTGACCTGGAAAAAGATCTGAAGAGAAATCGAAAGTTACGAACATTGAAACGTGTTCAGTGCAGCCGCTGTCTGTGCTTTTAATCCTCTCGTGTTATTATGTAAGCTTTCTGTGCTTCTGCCGCTCCTGGTAAACTCCGCTTTCACTCTATTCCCGTCCACTTGTCAATCAATCAGCACTCGACCAACGCTATCCCTGTCCAGAGACATGCAGGTAGTCTGTTGAAAGACTGAACAGGAGCATTAATGGGGTGGGTGGAAAGCCCACTCTGTCAGAACGAAACACTTTAAGCGTAATTTATTGTCCTCGAGTGCGTTCACATCTCCGTTTGGACAGCGAACTGAGAGATGATGGTGGAGCTGCTCCGACTTTTAGAGCTGGAAGTGACGTAAAACGTTGAGTAACTTGACTCCACGCGAGCTGTACGCATTTGATTGGATCAAACTCGAGGAACTGCAGAAGCAGGAACCTGGAGTTTAAATGAATGGCGAGTCAATGAAATGTCCTCCTTTGGAGTTTTATATTATTTTCTTGCTGTTTTCATTTCTGGAGCCTTTGACAAAGGTGAGAAAAAATGTATTTCTGTATGTATGTGAGTTAGACCCTTTTATAGAATAGACTTTTATTTTTATTTTTATACAGTAGAGGTCACTAAGGTGACCTGAGAATTTAGATTATGTTGTGACAAGTACAACCACCGACAGTGTTAAAGTTTATTTTCTGTGGTTTCTCTGAATATTTAGGAGGGGTTAGTGACGGTCACGGGGCTGTTGGAGCTTGTTCTTTAGGAAAATCATAGCAACACTTCAGCATTCCCAGTATGTTTTTTTCTTTTGTGTGTGTGTGTGTGTGGGGGGGGGGGGTGAATTAATCTCATGATGCCCTGAGTGACGTTTGTCTGAAAATGTTTGCACAGGTTCATGCCATAATCCACACAATGTATTATTTATCAAACATGGTAATGTGAGAATTGTTAATGCTGAATGGAGTTTTTATAATAGTCATTTTATAATGTTGTTTTAACAAATGTTTTTAAAGAACTCAAACAGAGAAAGTGCATATGTCCCCCAGTGAGTCATTTATTGGTTTAGCTTTAAAATTTGGAGATTTTCCTAAACTGCAAACTGAAAAAAAAAGTTTGACCTTGACCTGTGATGTATGACCTCTAAGCATTACATACTATTGCATGTACTTTAACTTTCATATGATATATTAGCCAAAATGATAAGTCAAATTTGACCTTGGGCGCTAACAATGAAGCTCAAAACAGCCTGTTTTTTGTTTTTGTTTTTTTTACATTCCTTGGCATAATTATAAGTCTGTCTATGGAGACACTGGGATGAATCTTACATCTAATATATTATGTAACCTTAAAATCTTGCCTTGTGGCTAGAAAGGGTGGATAGTGATCTGCACATGTGTGTGTGCACCTCTATGGTTGTGTTCGGGGTGTTGCAGTAGAACTAAAAAAAACATGTACTAAAAAACCTGAAACAGCTGGAAGCAACTTTGATTCCTGTTGCAATAACACAGTTACCAGATTTGTTTAGGCAGAGTGTCAGTGTGAGGCTGAAGGTACAACTGTGTGTTGCAGGAACTGGGATAGCCAGTAACACTGGACCTCATGTGTCAGCAAGTTGGACTTGAACATTATATTTAAAGTGCCTCACAGCTTGATCTATCTCCTACAGCTCTAACAGCAGTGATCCAAACACAGCAGACTGTGCTGGCAGCAGTGGGAGAAGATGCTGAATTCAGCTGTCAGCTCTTGGACACTAAAGACGTCCTTCAGGTCACATGGCAGAAAATCTCACATGATGTGGAGACAAATGTTGCCACGTACAGCAAGTACTATGGTCAGAGAGTGAATGATGGCTTTACAGAGAAATTTAAGTTTAAACATACTGAACTACAAAACTGCTCCATAGTCATCAGGAATGTGATGGAGCAGGATGAAGGCTGCTATCCATGTCTGTTTAACACTTATCCTGAAGGCTCCTTCACAGGTAAACCCTGCCTCCAAGTCTATGGTAAGAACTTTTACCTTAATGTGATTAAATGCACCAGAAGCTGGTTTATTCTTGACAACATGGTCCTTATAACATATTTCCTGATCCTTCACAGAGCTGCATGAACCTGTTGTTGATGTCAGAGAGTCAAACTCTACTGAAGAGTGGGTTGTTTCCTGTTCAGCCACTGGTCGACCTGCTCCCACTGTAACACTCAGTGTCTCACAACAAGACCTCAGCTTCTCACAGTACAACACTGTCAGTGTGTCCAACACCAACGCTACATTCACTGTCACCACTACAGCTGTGCTCTCAGGTTCATGTAAACACAGCACACAGGTGGGATGTGCAGCACGAGTGCTCTCTGCTCCTCACAGAGAGGTGATGGAGACGATTCCTGAAGATGATGATGATGATGATGATGGTGAGAAACTCTTTCAACATCACCGATTCATAAATTAATGATTACTCTGTGATTCTAATGTTTGTGTTTCTTTTTCCAGGTTTGGATAAGAAGTCAGGATCTAATCAGAGAAATTTAGGTGTGTTAACATTTGTGTTTTTAAAGCCAGTTTTTATGATCAATTTTTTTTGTCATTTGATAGTTGTTCACATTATTGTATCCTTCTATCTCCTGTTTTTCTCAAAGGAATCAGGATTTCAGTCATTCTGTCGTCTGTGGTGTTGGTGCTCTGTGTCGCCGCACTCATCTTTGTCAGGTATAAAAAGTGATCTCAAAGCAGGTCGTCTGCTGATATTACAGCATCTTTACATATTCAACTGTTCTTAAATCTGTTTTCTGTCACACAGAGAGCTCATGGTGAATTATAACTGAAACAAGAAACACTCAGGAGTAAGTCTCTCTTCATCCTGCCAGACTGCACTCGGAAAGTTGCTGGTTTCTTTTTCACTCTTCAGGATATTTTCACATTTCAATTCTTTCCAACTTACCTTTTACTTTTCTACTTTCTTTCTAATTCATCAAACCCGTCTTTGGTTTGTCTAAGCTATTGTTCTTTGTTCAAAAATATTTTTATTCAGCAATATTAACACAGTGATGCTAAAATGTTTTTGTTTTTATTTTTAGAACTGGACCATTTTCAGTCAAATGAAGGGACACTCAGACACTCAGCGGCAGAAGGCAGACACCTCCTGAGGAGTGTCAGTTCATTATGCCAGAGTGTTACTTTTTTTTTTTTATCTCAGTGCTTTGTGCTGTTTATTTATTTTTTGTATATCTTTGAAATGGTGCTGTTTATAAAAAGTCATGTTTTGGTGTTTTGTCAGATATTTAAACATTAAGTTACTTGAAATGCGAACTGTGAAAACGAGCATGAGTGGCTAACATGAACCTTTCTCATCAATAACTTTGATTAAATTGATTTTATTGATTAAATTGATACTACCAGAGACAACTACAATGAAAACTGCACTGTGCTTTTGTAAATAACAACACTTTTCCACCTGAAATTGCAGAAAATGGCAGCTGAAGGTCTCTGTTTGTTCACTGTGAACATGTTATGCTCAATTTATTACTACGTGTATTGTTAAAAAACCAACACATACATTTGTGTTCAGTTACTCAGACCAGGAATATTTATCACCTTAGTAATGTAAGACCATCCTAGTGCTAGTCAAGTATTGTTTTAATAATGTTTTAATGTTTTTTTTATCTGCAAACATTGCACTGCTCATCAGAAAGTGTAAAGAAACATTTGACGCTTTTGCTTCTTCTCTGTGTCAAACTGGACTTAATGCAAAACACTCCTTATTGTCTCCATGTAGTTTTGCAGGTATACTATCTGTTGATATGAGTTACCTTTCCACACATAAAGACAGCAATTTTCAGGCTTACAGTTTGTCAGTCTAAACACATGCAGACTGCTGTTATTCTCACTGTACTGCTGACTGACACATTTTCAAAGGTAAATAAATTTCACAAAGTCAACCTGCTTGTTTTTGTCTTGGTTTCTTTCAGATTTCTACAAAAAATGTTTTCATCAAACAGATGATCAGATGGATGCTTTTGATTGGCGGCACATGCACAGCTGCACGTAAAACTGTTTGTTTTACATATACTGAACACACATGAAAAAAACAATTTTTCGTCCACTACCTGAAGTGAAGGTGGCAGACAAGCCCAGACCAGCTCAGCCAAGAGATGCAGTTGTATTTCATTAAATGTAATCTCTCCAGCGTGTCCTGGGGCCTCCTCCCGATAATTAAAAAAGAAAAAGAAAAGAAATCCCAGTGTTGTGCCAAAAAGTGATTTCCAAATAATAAAAGCATCTTTGATCTGTGAAGTGTTCTGTTAAATAGATCATTTTTTTCCTTTCGTACTTGTGTTGCCGATTGGCGGATATTGGGTTGTTGCTGTGACTTCAAGTATAACTACTCTATAGAATAATAACGGTTCCATATTGCGCCTGTTTAGTTGTAATTTATGCCTAAATGTGACTCACTCACCTGCTATTGCTCAAAATGACCACCTGGTCATAATATGGATTCAAATTTAGAAGAAGAATATGGAATAATCCTTTAAATTCAGCTGTAGTTCAATTTTTGTTGTAGACATTAAGAAGGAATTCTTGATTCGTGAATGTATCCATTCAGATTTGTTGGGAAGGTTTCCTTGGTGAGCCACACCAACCACTGCCTTTGTTTGCACTTTTTTCCACTAGGTGGCACTACAGCCGTAGGATGACCTCCTACAACATCTTTCCTTGCTTTCGCTTCACTAATCAGCTCTGTGTTGCAGTTACCAGCTGCACAGTGCACGGTAAATATGATAAATAATGACAAATGAGACTTATTGTGTGTGTGAAAAAAACCTTGAACCAGTGCACCACATGGAACAAATATTGCAGGACATCATTTGTGTGTTCACACTCAGGACCAACAGCAGACACAATGAGCACTACAGAACACATCACACACAAGTGGAAATAATTCACTCAGCCTTCAAAGTTATTGAATTCAGGTGTTCAATCATTCCATGTCCACATAGTGTATAAAATCAAGCACCCAGGCATTTACACTGTTCTACAGACATTTGTGAAAGAAGCCTGGAGAACTGCAGTGTGGTACTGTGATAGGATTCCACCTGTGCAACAAGTGCAGTCATGAAATACGGGTACGTAAAATCACAGAGCGGACCTTGAGGCTCATAGCGCGCATATGTCACATAACTTTTGCACAGTCACTGAAAACCTCTAAGCTTCATGTGGTCTTCAGACTAACTCAAGAACAGTGCGCAGAGAGTTCACTGAAGACTTCATGACTTTCATGCGCATTTTGTCATCTAAGACTTAAACAAGAAAAGCGCACAGTTTCGGCTTGGACTAATCTCAGTACACTCAGATCGAAACTGATAGTTGTGAGGATGTTCCATGACACACTGAAGAGGAGGGGGAAATATATGTGTTGTAAAAAGCAAATACCTATGAAATCGATGACTCGTTAGCTATTTAAGTGAAATTTGTGATATGTCATGTCACTTTTATTAATGGAGGAGGCCCTATTTAATTTGCTGTTTTGACGCACGCACTCACTCAGTGAGACTGTAGCCTGACTGAGCGGAACACCTACTGATTCAAGAGCCATGTGTTTTGAATTTTGGCGGGCCAATGGCAGAGCGTACAGTCATATTTATATTTTCTTTGATGGCGTTTTTTGTTCCAAAAGTAAGACAAATAATTTGTTTTCTGTATCAGTTTGATTTGGTTGTAAAATGATTCGTTACCTTCAGTTTAAGAAGCGTGTGACGTGGAGTGCTGAGTTTCACTGTAATTTCAGTCCTGTCGATGTTTTAATCGTTCTGTGTCGGACACGGCTTAAGCCCTGCACCAGTAACAGTCCTGCCATTTTCTCCGTGCAGATCTACAGCAGACTGGCAATAGCAGAAATCCTGAGCTCATGCATTCTGAACATGTCCCTCAAGTCATATGGCAGAAAATCTTAACAGAAAAGAAAGATGACTGCCAACAAGTTCTTTGGTCAACAAGCGAATCCAGACTTTACAAAGAAATTGGAGTTTAAAAATTGTGCACTGGAGAACTGCTCAACAGTCACCAAGAAGGTGGCAGAGAGATAAAGTCTGTTAGTTTCACAAAGCTGCCTCCAAGTCTAAAGGTAAGACGTTTTGACCTGGAATCACGGAGAAACAATATTCCTATCTGATAAATGCATCCACACATTCATAATACACCCAACCAAAATGTGGCAGAAGCGAGGCTTTTCACATCGATATACTGGTTCTCAAATTCTCTCAGTTTAGAAGTTAATGTGATATTTTTTCTTAGGAAGCATCAGATGTTTCCTCCTGCTATCTATTTCATGTTTATGATTTTTTTCTCTCTCACCTGCTACAGTAAATCTATTTATGAGAATAAACTGTGCCTGGAGAAGTGTTTGATTGAAACATTGCACAGCTGTAGTACACAGATACTTGGCAGCACATCAGTTTGCTGATTCTAGTTTCTACCACCAACACACGGAGTGCTTGTGATTTCTATGTACGGGATTTCATTTCATGTGTCATTTATATTACCTTTGCAGAAAGAAAACAAAGTAGGCCGTTACCTCTGATATATGAGTGCTCAAGCGTTCATTTACTCTTTCATCGAGTACAGTAGCGGGTTGAGCAGAGGAGACAGGAAAACACTTCGTCTGGTGGAGAGCGAGGATTGCACAATATAAAGAGAATGAGAGGAGGGGAAAACCGGGTTACACGCGCAGTTAACAGCGGTAATTAGGCGATGCGTGTTGACTAGGATTGTACTGAATTAAGATATTGTAATATTCTCCCGCACATATCATTTTTGCTGTTGGCTTATGTGCTCTCGTGAAGAATACTTTAGGCATCACCGTGGAAGCGTCTTGCGTTTGTTTCAATCTTTGGAGGGATGTATGGAGTGAAGATGTCACAGTTTGGAACTGTAAACTACGTTATTGCCGTTTTTACTTGTGGACTCTTTCACAAAGGTGAGTAAAAAGTGTACATTAATATTACACACATAGGTGTGTGGCAGCATGCGAGTTAGACGTTTTTACACAACGACAGATCACGTCCATTAATTTGTTACAAGCACACAACCCATTAAGAGTGGTGGGTGAAGCTGCTGTGACAGGTTTTCTGATTTTGGAGGAAACGAATTAATCTGGTCTTGCTCTTGAACTGCGAGGAGAGAGAGAAAAAGATAAGTTCTAAGATAAGTGGTCAGCTGTGCGCAAATAGGTTTATTACATACATTGACTGTTGTGTCTTAAGAAACATCGCAGTTGTAAGAATTGCACACGTGTGTCTCTGTGTGTGCGCGCGCGCGTGTGCCTGACATGTGTGCCCTGTGCAGACCACTGCGGTTCAGTTTTGTCTTGTCTGCCGTGTGGTGGTAGTTGCAAGACGAACGTACTTTGGAGATACAGTATATTGGAATGTAAAAAGAGGAATGGACTACTACGTATTTTATACCTTAGAAACTAGAATTTTTATAAGTACCCGGAGCACACCGCCCGCTGAAAAAGACATGCACATTTACGCACCCTGCGCAGAAACATTATTTTCATTAACACAGGGACAGATCGACTCAAGATACATCAGAAAGATCTCTGGCCTCGTTATAACGATGTAGAGTGGGAGACTTTGGCCCACTCAGTGAGACATTAGAAACTGCTCTCGTGTTTGCTGCGCTTCTGACCTGAAGCGCTGAGGTGACGAACCAGACACTGAAAATTAGTTTGAGTACATAACGTTTGGATGAAATGTCAGTGCTCGGAGTTTCACATTATGCTGTTGCTGTTTTAATTCCTGGAGCCTTTGAGTAAGTTGAGAAGAAACTGCACATTAATGATAATATGTAAGTTAGACCTTTTGAAAGAAAATTCTTTAAAGTGAGTGCAGATGAGTATTTAAGAGGGGATTAGGGACTATCAGGGGTAATTAATATTAATTTTCACTTTAAATATGTTAATAACAGGTGTGGTGGTGGCAGAGCACGGCTGTCCTGTTCCGTTTCTATTTTCTCTACTAACAGTGTCCCAATTTATATAGAAAGTTGCAGTGAGTTCCTTTCAATAATGACCTACAAGGAACAGCGCAAATTAGTGGCTCAACAATGAACACACATGATGAAGGAGTGTGAAAGAGCCTAACAAAAAACAAACAAACAAAAACAATATAAGCAAAGGTTTTACTCCTGTTTCTGTCTGGAAAGAGAATTGTAGTTCTCTGAACAATCTGCGTGAAAATCATGGAGAGACTTATGAGACTTCTTGTGATTTTCATTGCAGAGGAGTACGAGATGCTCTGATGCAGTACTTGTTGAACGATAATTAAAATATTCTTGTTTTCCTGGTTAGATGCCTATAAAAGTACTCCTATTTCATGTCACCATGGATTTTGACAAAGCTTTGTTCCTTTCGCGGGTATGTCTTTACACTTGTAGGTTTTGTGCTGATGGCCAAGATTTCGTGTTGAAATTAAATGCTAAAACTTTGAAAAAGCAATTTAAGAATAATCCAGCAGTTTGGTGAATCTCTTTTAATTTGGTCCAATTAGGTCAATAGAATGAACCATTAACAGTATATGTTGATGGTATCACTAAAGTGTGCAGTCTCGTCAACACTGTCATATGCAAGAATACAGTCTTTTTTGTGTGATGACACCTGCTGAAGAAAATAACTGGTTGCTTTTTTCTTAAGAAGGAACCATCATTTCACCAAAACTTCACTGATGAATGTTTGTTTTTTCCTTTTACTCTTTATGCAGAAATGGGAGGGGCTAAAGAAAGCCAGTTTGAAAGCGATAGTGGGTTAATACACTATGAGCTAAAAGCATCGGCGTAACTTTGTGCTGAACATTGGGGGGGTAATTAAATCTGGGTAAATTCCCAGATGATTAAAAATGCAACTATTTTGCTGGTAATAACTGAAATGAGTAAAGAAAATCAACAGCCTATTTTGCAAGATAATTCATACTTTTATTGGGGGGGCTATATTGGTTGGATCTGATTATTGGGGGGGGGGGGGGGGGTCATAACCCCCCCCCCCCCCCAATAATCAGATTGGGGGGGGGGGGGGGGGGGAATTACGCCCCTGGCTGAAAGTCAGTTGTGGAATGTAAAAGTGCTTCGGTTTTGTATTTCAGATCATGTTTTATGAGGCTGTGCGTCTCCTAAGTGGATGTAAACACTGGCTGGCTTACATTTGAAATAATTTATTCTTGCTGTGACCTCAGAGCCTAGAATCAGTTCATGCATTAAGTTGACTTGAATCTGTGTAATGTGCTTTTACAGTTGCACTTTAACTACATTTGTCATTCTTCGAGTACATTTTTGACACTTTATCGGTACTAAGTACCTGAGTATTTCCTCTAAAAACAGCATGGTGTTTCATAACAGTGATAGCATGTTGCTGTGTGTTGCTGGATGAGGATGTGGGTAAATGCACCTCACATGGTGGGTTTGGTTCAGGATGTCATACCACACCCTTGTACAAATGCTGAATCTGTATAATCCCACCTCCTCAGACAAAGACTGGGCTTTGGTGTGGTTTCTCAACTCAATCAAAGCCTCTTTCACTATTTTCTCTTGTAATGACACAATCCGAATCACAACCGACAGATGTTCAGTGTGGCTATCTGGAGTGCAATCTAGAGTTATGGAGAAAAAAATTTCCAAGCTTGACATCATCAACCATTGTTGAAGTGATCCTGCTAGTTTGTTTTGTACATGGTAACATGGTAGCTGCTGTGACTGCAAGAGCCTTTCTGGACAAGGTTAATGCACTCCTGCATTATGAGTCAGTACTGCTCTCTATCTTATTTTCTCAGCCTGCAGAAGTGCCGTCTCTTGTTTGCTAATTGTTTCACCTTTTTAATCCTCACTACCATTTTTTCCATGCTTTCATGGAGTTGTGGTGTTCATGACTATTGTAATACATTACTTTGTAATTACAGTAAGTTCCTAAATAATGCAACTTAATAGTGTGAGGATTTTTGTTGTTTTGCAAAGTCAGCTAGACTACAACATTATACTGTCATCCGGTTTTAGCGTAGCACAGTATGCAAACAGCCAACCAACAGCTATTATAATTCGTCACACATTCTCCATGATGACACATCGCTCGCTTCTCCTCCTCTTCTCCCTTTTCTAAACTGAGCAGCTGATGGCTTTGACCTTTTCTTGTCCATCTTCCATCGGTGTTCATTTTGCACTCCGTAACAACACCCCTCCCAATCGGAGAATCGTCATAACGTAAACTAATAGACCTGCACCTTAGTGCGCACATTTGGTTTGTATCGTTTTTCCCCTGCGATTGGCACAAACCAGGAAGAATTAATTGTGACATAATGGGCTTGGATTGACGATATTATGAATGAAATTAGCTTTATCAGGAAGCACCCCGCCCCCTCCTGTTTTGAAGGTAAGGGGCCCATTTGAAATCATTTATTCTTGAACAGGCTGTCTGTTGAATTCTCTCGCAGTCATAATCGTCATGTCTTTGGTGGCCATCTTTTCTAAAGGTGAGGGAGATACTGTGTTTTCTTTATGACACTTAATGCGTGGCGATTTATTGCTCTGTGGTTCCTGTCAAGCGGAGCAGCAGAAGGAGGTAATAAACTTAAAGGAGGTGAAATTTCTTAAGAGCTGCTGACAATTCAACGGTCTCTTTGTTTCTCTCTTATCCACATGATGGTTTATTTACTCATTTAAGAGTATTTACTAATTTAAGAAGGAAGAGTGTGGGCTAGAGGAAAGTACTCAAAGGAAGAGGTTAGCAAAGAAAAAGTGTGATCTCATAAGAAAAATGTAAAGTGTTGCATTGAATGGAATCTGGTCAAACGAAATGTACTTGACTGGTACACATTCAGTTAATACGAAAAACATTTTCTTTGATACTTTCGTTTATTTAGCATCAGAACTACTTGGGCAGCATGTGAGTGTGAGAATGAAGGTATAAGTGTGTGTTACATGTGTTACATTCGGTGTGAGTAAGGGTTGGACTTGAACTGAATATTTAAAGTGCCTTGATCTTTAACTCCTACAGCTCTAACAGCAGTGATCCAAACACAGCAGACTGTGCTGGCAGCAGTGGGAGAAGATGCTGAATTCAGCTGTCAGCTCTTGGACACTAAAGACGTCCTCCAGGTCACATGGCAGAAAAGCTTACATGACGTGGAGACAAATGTTGCCACGTACAACAAGTACTTTGGCCAAAAAGTGAATACTGACTTTACAGATAAAGTTGAGTTTAAATACACTGGACTACAGAACTGCTCCATAGTCATCAGGAATGTGACGGAGCAGGATGAAAGCTGCTATAGGTGTTTGTTTAACACTTATCCTGAAGGCTCCTTCATTGGTAGAACCTGCCTCCAAGTTTACGGTAAGAACTTTTACCATCTTGACATAAATGTGTGAGCAGCTGGTGTGTTTGTAAGAACACGTTGATGATATCTCCTGATCCTTCACAGAGCTGCATGAACCTGTTGTTGATGTCAGAGAGTCAAACTCTACTGAAGAGTGGGTTGTTTCCTGTTCAGCCACTGGTCGACCTGCTCCCACTGTAACACTGAGTGTCTCACAACAAGACCTCAGCTTCTCACAGCACAACACTGTCAGTGTGTCCAACACCAACGCTACATTCACTGTCACCACTACAGCTGTGCTCTCAGGTTCACGTAAACACAGCACACAGGTGGGATGTGCAGCACGAGTGCTCTCTGCTCCTCACAGAGAGGTGATGGTGACGATTCCTGATGATGATGATGATGATGGTGAGAAACTTTTTTGAAGTCACTGATTTATAAAATGATGACTACTGTTATTGTAATGCTTATGTTTCTTCTACCAGAGCTAGATGAGAAATCAGGATCTAATCCCAGGAATTTAGGTGTGTTAACATTTGTATGTTTTAAAGTAAGTTTTATCATTGAGTCTATTGACTTTTGATAGTTGTTTAAATTATTATACTCTTCTTTCTGCTGTTTGCCTCGAAGGAACCAGGATTTCAGCCATTCGGTCGTCTGTGGTGTTGTTGGTGCTCTGTGCTGCTGCGCTCATCTTTTTCTGGTATAGAAAGAAATCTACTCGTCTTAAACGATGTTGTTGTTTGTTTGTTTTTGTTTCAGCTGATAAATGTTTGCGCAGATTTAACTGTTAAATCTGTTGTCTGTCACAGAGAGAGCTCATCTTCTGACTAATCAAACTCTGATGAACTTGTATTTGTTTTTTCCAAGCCATCCCTCTTTCCAGAATACTCTGATTTTGCAACCTTAAGAGTGACATGCAATATTTTTCTTTTTCTGGTGTTTGTAGATCTGGATCATCTTAATAGAGGTTTCAGCGATTACACCACGATCCACGACTTTCACCTTTACCAGCAAGAAATGTTTTGACAAATTGTTTCTACTGGTCCATCTTCTGTTTTTGTTTTTGGTCTTTTTTTAACAAAATTTGAAAAGATAAAAGAAAAACACTCACACACAAAGCATTAATTTTTACTCATGTTGCAGTTTCTACTTCAGTAGTTTCTGCTTTTATTTATCTATTTTTATATTTATTCAATATTGTGTTTTTGGCAGATTTTTTAACATTAAGCTACTTGAAACAAAAAGTGTAAGAATGAGCAGGAGTGACTAACCTGAAATTGTTCTCATCAATAATTTTAGCTGATCGATTAAATTGCTTTTATTGCAGTAATTCCTCCTAATACAAGCAACCATGAAAACCTGAAGTTGCAAAAAACGGCCACTGGGGGTCTCGGCTTATTCATGGGGAGCATGTTGAGACATTTACTGGTCAATAAAACAATAGGTTGTTTTTTTTTTAAATCAACATATACATTGTTCAAACTTTAAATTACTCAGTGTTGGGATATTTGTCAACCTACTAAAACGATATCAACGATTTTTGTCAAGTATTGTGGGTATAACGGTTTATTCTCATGGTAAATGTGCAATCAACACTGTGCTCTTTATCGAAGATGTGTGTAGTAAATGTCATGAGCTTTTCACCTAAAACTCTATAAAACTTTTGAGATTTTGTAAGTTCTCTGTGTCATACTGAACTTCCTGAGGAAGCACACAAGCACACATTGTGTCAAAATGCACACAACATGTGTTGTCCCTGACCTGATGCAGCACTCTCAACACAGTGTGTTGAGAGTGAAGGGGGCCTAACCAAAGCAGGCCGTGCCGTAATGCTGGGTTAAAACCACTGCATTTGAGTGGATTATATTTCTTGCCGAGTGAGCCCACTAGATGGCACTACAGCGTCAGTGCGCAGGACATTTCCTCGTTTTCACTTATCACGAAAACTTGCTCACCGTGCTTGAGGAAAGCATGCGACACTGCTCTGTGTTGTAGTGGAGAAAGTATGTTTTACTTTCATTTTAAGGATTAAAGCATGTTTTGAAACACAAAAATCTTAATGCTGTGGCTCAGTTAACTTTGTACCGCTGCACATGTAACTCAGTATATAGGCCGACATAGCAGATGTCATTTTTTCAGACTGAATGTAAATACAAAATTTCCATGTCTTGTGATTTTTCGTTTTTATGGGCCGTTGTTTTTTTTGGGGGGGTTTTTTTTTGGTTTTTTTTGTAACAATGAATGAAATGAATGAAAGGTGGTGGATTGGCCAGATGCTGGCCCATGTGATGTGGGGGGCTAGAGGGGCTTGAGCACCCGCCCCTTTCCTGATGGGTGCCCAAGGTGCCCTTTTGTTGAGGCAACTTTAAAAAAAAAAAAAAACAATTATTATTATTTTTTTTAAATGTGTGTGTGCGTGCGGAGTCCTGTCTGTGCCCTTCAACAATAATATTTAACTATTAATCACAGTTTTGCTAAATAAAAGGATCTGGCTTGCATCAGTCACATGATCACATTTAACCAATGATCGCCCTCGACGGCAGAACGCGCTGGTTACGAGCCGGGAACGAGCTCACAAAGAGCACGCGCATTTGTTGCGGTCCGGAGCTGTAGGAGAAACACAAGTTAACTCAGAGACACAGACTGATGCGACAAACCCAGTAAGTAGGTGTACAGCGTACACTGTAGTGTGTAGCACACAGGAGTATTGGCTTATTACGTACACGTTGGTAAGTTGTCTTGTGGCAATTTGACGAACTGAAACAAACGAGCGTGCTGTGTGTGCAACAGCGTGACAAACATTACCTGTCCTTTTATTAACTGCACAAGTAGTGCTGGTCATAGCTGCTGGCTACCTGTGTAAGGCTGTCATGGGTCTGTAGCTCTGTCACCGTTTTAGGGAACATATTTAGTTTTAAAGTAAGTTACAGAGCATTTCCTGCCTTTCTGGGGGGATTATATTTCACTAACGATCTAATATGCATGTCCAAATAATTATTATTATAATTATAATATATTAAAAACACACGCTGTATTTAAAAAAAACATACATTAAGAAACAGATTATATTAGATTTATGTTTTAAATAAGACAAAAATTGGATGTTACAGCAGTAACATGATTGTATCTCTACAGTTTAAAAGTGTAATAAGCTTTGCCCTGCACAGAGTGGATAGTGAAACAAATGGAATCATCATAAATACATTATTTCATATTTATTACTTCCCCCTCCTCATTGCTTTATTATTGTAGCTCTAGTAATAAATAATAATGTAAGGATTCTGGATCAGCACAGTGATGCCCATAGTATATACAGTATTCTGAAGAAGGTCTAAAATGTCACTGTGTGTGCGTGCATGTGTGTGTTTTATTTAGATGGATTTAAAAAAAAAAAATATTACTCATGATATAACATTGTCCAGACATGGCTGGTAAGGACATGAGGAGGAAACAGTAGGAGCTGTGTGAGGCTACTAAAGGCAGGGCTATAACATTTTTCTGTCATCATTTTATTATAGATTAAGTGCAAGAGTTGTTAGGTGTGGATAATTAGATTATAGTTTATTGCAATAGCAAGTTGTGCCTTGTTCTCAGATAGACAGCAAGTGGAGAGTGATATATGAAATGATGGAAGGAAGAAGAGAAGCAAAGAGTGATTCACAGGCAGAGCCTAAATTATTTCTCACAGATTTTTGTTGCCTTATGGTTCCAAGCGCTGTCACCAATCTTTGCATTTTGTTATTATCTCATGACACTTGTTTAATCAGCTACCATCTCTCCTGTGGACTTTTTAATGTCTACAGTCTCAGATCAACACAGCCCTGCCCTCCTATCAGCAGCAGGAGCAGCAGAAACACCTCAACAGCAACATTGTACCCATCAGGTAAAACATCGGCTACGTTTGCTTTGCCTTGTTGCCCATATTAGATTCTTGATGAATGTGTGTTGTTGTTATTCAGCCTGGTTCAATGTGCCCCTTTTTAACTTTGAGCACCCGCCCCTTTAAACGTCTCTGCACGGCCCTGGATCTACATGTAAATCATTTGCAGCTGTTCAGTGATCATGGGGAGTGGCACATGCGGCAGTTTGCTGTAGTAGCTGAGCCCAGTGCCAGACAAAGAGTCAGCCTGAATGAATGAAGTTTATATGAAATGTCCTTTTTTGGAGTTTCACCTTATCTTGTTGCTGTTTTTATTTTTGGAGCCTTTGAAAAAGGTGAGAAGAGACTGCATGCTAATGATTATACTATATGAGTTTTTTGTGAGACTTTTGAGACTTCAGTGAAAATGAATTAATTTTGTTCCCTCATAAGGTGATGGCACATTTCTGTTGTAGTGGTGGTAGGTCGCTATGGTGAAGTAACCTCTTAGAAAATGTTGTGATACAGGTGGAACCACAGGCAGCATAAAAGAGTGTTTTCTGTGTGTGTAGCTGAGTATTTAGGCGTTACTATCATTGGGGCAGTAGCGTTTTTAGATACGGGCGACACGGGCGGTTGCCCGGGGCGGCATAACAGGCATCGGCAAAAAAAAAAAAAAAAAATTGCTCGTACACATGCTGCCCCGACATCATGCCAGCGCATAGGGATGGTACAGGCACCGTCGGTTTTCTATCGCCCATTTGCTGGGAGTAAGGGCGCCCTCCGTTTGTGAGGTGCGCCTGCTGCTTGCGGCACAGGGAGGAGAGGACGGGCCGGCGGGGGGGATTCTCTGTCTGTCAAAATAAAAACAAACCAACAAACACGAAAACACCAGACATTATGATACAGACTTTCTATTCTATACGCGCGAGAGCCCTCGGTGCGCCTGCTCGCTGCTGAAGTCAAAGTAAACTTTATTGTCATCTCCGCTACTTACAGTCGAGCATATAGAGAGACGAGACGACGAGGCTCCAGTTACAGCAGTGCAAGTAAACGAACAGTAAATATAAGAAGAGTAAGAAAATAAATATACACTTTAGGACTCGGGGTAAAGGGATCAATAACAATTTAAAATGTATATTTTATATTTTGTTGATTTAAAGTCTCACACACAACCCGTTTTTAAAGTTTAAAGAGAGAAAAGAAGAGGAGGAGTGTAGCGACTTCCACAGTCGCTAGAGGCCGGGGATTGAGCCTGCCTATTTGCCTGACGCGCTGTCAACTTTACGCAATGAGAGGTGGAATTGCTCGCTTGTTTATTGAAGTGCTTGAAATTTTTACAGAGAAATGTGATCGGCTCGCGATTCAAACTCTTAAAACATCACAGACTCTCATGCAACAAGGGGAAACTCGTTGTGCTGCGGTCAACAAAGGCAGGTCATGTATCCTAAAACATTAAGAATCAGAATACTTTATTACTTACTTAATATGTTTTGTGTGTGTGTGTGTGTGGGGGGGGCGCCAGAGGGAGTGTTCGCCCAGGGCGCCAAACGGGCTAGGACTGCCACGAGATGCAGAGAGGAATTTCCCCACGGGGATAAATATAGTATACTATATATTATTATTATTATTATTATTATTATTATTAATAATAATAATAATAATAATAATAATAATAATAATAATAATAATAATAATAATAATAAACTTGGTTTAGTCTCTGCACTTACGATTCCAGGGCTCTGGCTTTAGCTACTTTGTAATCACCTTTTACTCAGGAAACATCAATTGGTGGGAATTCAAAGAGTATAAAAATCTAGCAGGATCATCATTAAGGACAAAACAACAGTCTTCATCACTCAAGAATTCCTGTTTCTCCATCCTTCAATGATTTAAAGAGGGGTTTATAGACGTGCACAGCTTGGACCACTGGCCCTCCACCCATGGCAGTAAAATCATCAATGCCTTCAGACTCAGCCCCAACAGCTGCCCCAGTGGTCAGTCAATTTTTTTTTCCATATATAGAACAAATTCCAGACTAAGAAGACACATTTTAACATTTGATTCTACAAACTCTTTAACTTTAACAACATATTTAACATTCATGGAAATGATTTAACTGGTGACGGGTGAACACAAACCGGTTTTTGTTTCTCCTGCATTCTCCGGCATAATTCAGTGAAAGCGTGTTTATGCAGACAGAGTTATGAATCTTATGACTCTCATATGTCCTGTGAGTTAATACTTGCCTTTTGTCAAACACAAAAAGGCAGTTGTTGCAAACAGGATACTGATCTCTACACAAGTGTGTGCAAATATCCTTGTATTTGTGGTGTTGTAGCGGAAAAATTGATTTTAAATATGCTTACGCATATACTTTTACAGCATGCCTTCATAGTGGAAAAGACAGACTGATAGGGGTGTGCCTGCTGATATTTAAAAATAGAAAAGGCATGTGATGGAGGTCTCAACGAAGGGCGAGTCAGTAACATCAGTTACAAAGGAATGTCGACTCTGCCATGTAACACTGAGCTGATACTGCACACCATTGCAAAAGCTGACAGAAGAGTAACAGGAAAAAAGTAACAAAGTTAAAAGAATATTTTGAGGGACCAAGCAGCAAAGAGGACACAGGAAAAATGTCTTCAAAATGTTTTTTTTTTTATTTTAACACTCAAAAAAATTGCAAAAGGACAGAATTCAAAGACATAATTAGCAAGCCCCCTAGCAGGTCACTTAAATATAGTGGAGGGGGACTATTCTGTACTAAATAAGCACAGAATAGCGCACATAAACCTAAGCACCCCTGTTTCTGATAGCACATGGTTGGTATTTTGACATTTTGTTTTTAAAGTCCTCAGCCACACTCCAAACCAGGTAACTCAAAGAAAGAGAAACATAATTAATGTAACAGAAAACATTATGATCAGTCAGAGAAATACAGATCGAGACTCTTCTTGTATTCCAATAAACCCCTTTTTTGAAGTATGTTCTCTGGTGTGGACTCCCTTTTTGTTTCTTTTGTCTAATGTTTGCCATTCTCCCCAGCATGTGTTACAACCCACCCAGATATTAGGGCAGATTGTAAAAAAGAAATGCAATGTATTTAACGTTAATACACAAGGTCTGTGGCATTCTTGCAGGGCTTTGAATAGATGTCATTTATAGGAAACAAAAGTGGGTATTTTGTGTAAAAGCTTGAGCGCTCTAGCCCCAAATTTAATTGAGTTACAAGTGCTAAAGCAAAAGGGGTTGCAGCCATACCTGATCTCCCCTACGGCAGAGACATATCACTCTAATTTTGGCTTCTCTTCATTGGTTGCCAGTAAATTTTAGGTTTCATTTTAAAATCTTGATTTTAACCTTTAGGGCGCTACATGGTCAAGCTCCCAAGTATATAGCTGACCTGCTGAAAGTTCATTCCTCTTCCCGAGCTCTAAGGTCATCATGTGAGAGGCTGCTGGTGGCCTCACACGACTTAAAACTCAGGGTGATTCGGTCTTTCAGACAGTGGCAGGTCGTGGAATTCTCTTCCACTGTTTTTATGCTGTAAAGACGCCATTAACTGTTTTAAAAAGCATCTGAAGACATTTTTAGATAGACCAGCTTTTAATTAATTAGTTTTTTTCTTTTTTTTTACATCAATATGTTGTATATTCATTTCTTATTTTATTGTGAAGTGCTTTGAGTTTTTTTATTTTTTGTTAAAAGTGCTTTAAAAATCCTTTTTACTTATTTACAGTAGTGTGAGAGTGGAGGTAAAACTGGGTGTTAAATACAGGAATAATGAGAGCTAATGTAATTGTTGCATTAGAACATTCAAAGTGCCTTACATCTTGATCTGTATCTCCTACAGCTCTAACAGCAGTGGTCCAAACACAGCAGACTGTGCTGGCAGCAGTGGGAGAAGATGCTGAATTCAGCTGTCAGCTCTTGGAGACTAAAGACGTCCTTCAGGTCACATGGCAGAAAATCTCTCCTGATGTGGAGACAAATGTCGCCACCTACAGCAAGTACTATGGTCAGAGAGTGAATGATGGCTTTACAGATAAAGTTGAGTTTAAATACACTGGACTACACAACTGCTCCATAGTCATCAGGAATGTGACAGAGCAGGATGAAGGCTGCTATCACTGTCTGTTTAACACTTATCCTGAAGGCTCATTCATTGGTAGAACCTGCCTCCAAGTCTATGGTAAGAACTTTTACCTTCTTTAACCAACCACAGAAGACTCAAACTAATATAGTGGATATGAAAATGTAAGAAGCTGGTGAAGTTAAAGAGATATTCCTTACATTTCCTGATCCTTCACAGAGCTGCATGAACCTGCTGTTGATGTCAGAGAGTCAAACTCTACTGAAGAGTGGGTTGTTTCCTGTTCAGCCACTGGTCGACCTGCTCCCACTGTAACACTCAGTGTCTCACAACAAGACCTCAGCTTCTCACAGTACAACACTGTCAGTGTGTCCAACACCAACGCTACATTCACTGTCACCACTACAGCTGTGCTCTCAGGTTCACGTAAACACAGCACACAGGTGGGATGTGCAGCACGAGTGCTCTCTGCTCCTCACAGAGAGGTGATGGTGACGATTCCTGATGATGATGATAACGGTGAGAAACTGAACTCAGTGATTTATAAATTGATGACTACTTTGTGATTGTAACTTTTATGTTTCTTCTACCGGAGCTAGATGAGAAATCAGGATCTGATCCCAGGAATTTAGGTGCGTTAAAATTTCAGTGTTTTAAATGTACTTTTTGTCCTGTTGAGTCTATTGTCTTCTGATAGCTGCATAAATTATTATATTCTCCTTTCTCCTGTTTGTATCAAAGGAATCAGAATTTCAGCCATTCTGTTGTCTGTGATGTTGTTGGTGGCCTGTGTTACTGCACTCATTTTTGTCTGGTATAGAAAGAAATCTCAGAGCAGGTACTCGTCTTAAACAGTGTTGTTGATTGTTTTTTTTTCCAGTTAATAAATATTTGTGCAGATTTAACTGTTCTTGAATATTTCAGTCAGTCACACAGGCAGGTTGAGATGAATGTTATACCTACCTGAATCTACGATGAGAAATAAAGGGGTAAGTCACTCTTGATCCGTCATTCTGGACCCACGAAGTTACAACCCGAGTTGTGAAAAAGTTGGGTTACTGTTAAATATAAATGAAAACATATTTCAATAATTAGAAAAGCTCATGAACCTATCATTTAATAACAACAGAATATAGTAAGCACATCAAATGTAATGAAGTAATAAAATGTGACATTTTATTATTGTGTGAAAATAATAGAAATAATTTAATGACAATATTTAGCTTATTTTTGATTCGGTTTGTCTGAATGCATCTAAAAAAATGTTGCCACAGGACACCATAAGTTCAAAATGTAAGAAATAGCTGGAGGAACATTTTACAACTGATTAAAGGTTGACTTTTAAGATTGTGAACTCATAATTATAATGTAGTGAAACATGCAATGGAAAGTAAAAATTAAAAATATGTTGTGACATTTGAAGTTCTCTGACTTACCTCCAGAGCTGCTTTTTATTCTTTTACAATCTAATGTAAACTGCATGTCAACCAAACTGATGCGTCTTTCCACTAAGCTATTACTTTGTTTAGAATTTTTAGATTCTGTATTATTGACAGAGCAGTGATATAATGCTTGTTTCTTTGATTTTGTTTTTTAATTTAAAGGACTCAAACATCTTCAGGTAAACACCGTGACAAGTGGGTACCTGCTGACACCAAATGATGATCTGGGTCATCATGTGGTGGTGATGAACAGCAACAAAACTACATAATGAAAAATCTTTACTTTTTTTGTTTACTTATTTTTTCAAGAAGAGTGTGTTACCTAAAACAACGGTGCTAAAATTTGACAAATAACTGCATTAAAGTTGTACTAAAGAAAATGTCAAATGTTACATTTACATTGACAGTTAAAATTGTTACAATTCTATTTTTTTTATAATCCTCTGCGCTATATACGGTATTTATAGCACATGTATTTTTATTTTATTTTATTTTTCAACAGTTTTAAATGTTGTTATTCCTTTTTACATTTAGAAACATGTAACCATGTTCTTCCTTAGCAGAATAGCACAAAAGTTCAATAAGCACTGAAATGTGTTGCACTGAAACATTTGCAAACCATTAAATAATATTATTGTCCTGTACATTTCCATTTTCATGTACTTGATGCTATCTAATTTTTACACTGTTTTTTAAATATTTGAAAAAAAAATTGAAAATCCAAGAAAATAAAAATTTGGGGTCAAACCGTGGGGTCAAACTTGACCCCATGGTTTCCCTAGTAAACCAATGGGGTCGGCTCTGACCCCATGGGTTAAATTTAACTCACTTTAATTAATTGAAAGTCAGCAGGAGTGGCTAACATGAAACATTGTCAGTAACTTATGGCCTGGTAAATGGTCTGTATTTGTATAGCGCTTTTCTAGTCCCTAAGGACCCCAAAGCGCTTTACACATCCAGTCATCCACCCATTCAAACACTGGTGATGGCAGCTACATTGTAGCCACAGCCACCCTGGGGCGCACTGACAGAGGCGAGGCTGCCGGACACTGGCGCCACCGGGCCCTCTGACCACCACCAGTAGGCAACAGGTGAAGTGTCTTGCCCAAGGACACAACGACCAAGACTGTCCAAACCGGGGCTCGAACCGGCAACCTTCCGATTACAAGACGAACTCCCAACTCTTGAGCCACGATTGCCCAAACTTATCCGATTGATATAATTTCTTTTCTTGCTGGAATTGATATTGATACCAACAACCAAATGTAAATGATTCCTAACAGATTTTCAGGTAAAATCGAATAACATGGCCCCTGAGCTTGTCTGTTCATTCATGATAAAAATGCTGAGGTTTTGAGGAGAACAAATTTGAAGTTTATTACTAAAAGGACTCAGCATTTGTTAAGTACGTTTAAAACTTTTGGATTTCTTTTAATTTTTTTTGAGTAAAAGATATAAGAACGCAAATGTGTTTTAAGTAGACTGTAGGGCAACACCCAGAGTAAAATGCTAATATGCATATAAAATATATGTAGTCCAAGCAGCTTGGAAGGAAAGCGACTGGACCTCTTTCAGTTTCTTGAAGATGTTTCACCTCTCATCTTAGAGGCTTCTTCAGTTCACTAGATGAGAGGTGAAACCTCTTTACGAAACTTAAAGAAGCCCAGTTGCTACCATGATCTCACGACCATGACTGACAACCTACACAGACATTGACATATTTAATTACAACAGTTGAAATTGTTGTAAAACTGTTCTCTACAACCCTAGCTGGAAAAGGATTACCAGGGACCTGTAGCAGGGAGGGTGCTCAAGGAAGAGTGCCTGTTGACCAGGCCTTAGCCCATGGGGCCTGGTTCGGCACAGCATGAAGAGGAGACATGTATGATCCGTACATGTCACCACCCACAGGGAGCGCCGTAATGGTCAGGTGCAATGTGTGCCACATGGTGGCAAAGAGAGGAGACCCTGGCACACCGATCTCTGGCTACTGGAACAAATGACTGGGACATGTAATGTCAAATTTCTTGTGAACTTCAACATAAATCCTTTGGCTTTGAAATACATTCTTTAGATCACATGACATGATTTGAACAACATCTACCATTCTCCCATGATGGGGAGGTGAATGTTGTCACCTACAACAAGTACTTTGGTCAGCAGTGGCGGTCCTAGCCTGCCCCCCCCCCCCCCCCCCCCCCCGCTGCCACACACACATAAAACATATTAAGGATAAAACTGTTGTAGGAACCATACTGAATTTCACCAGAGAAACACACACACACACACATATGAAGAGAGAGAGAGTATGGATAGTATGCAAACGGATACCAAACAGCCATCATAATTTGTCATACAATGAGAACAGGGCAAATCAACAATTGACAATGACTAATTAATATTAAAATCTGTAACATAGTGTATTGTTTGGAGTTTAGTCTGTTACTGTTGCTATTTTTACCATTTCTTCTTGGAGCAACTGTAACGCACATAATTTCCTTAAGGATTAATAAAGTATTCTGATTCTGATTGTTTCAGGATGACCTGCCATTATCCAATGACACATCTGCTTACCTGCATCTTTTGCTCGTTTCTCCTCCTTTTCTCTTTTTTCTAAACTGAGCACCTGATGGCTTTGGCCTTTTCTTGTCCATCTTCCATTGGTTTTCATTTTGCACTCCAGTATGAACACAAATCCCCCAACTCGAAGGTCACCACAACATAACCTAACAGACCTACACCTTAGTTCACAGATTCACTTTAGTTTATTTCTGGGATTTCACACAACCCAGGATTCAAATCATGAATACATAATGGGCTCTGATTTACATTATGAATGAAATGTGCTCTATGTGGAAGCAGCCGCCCCCCCTCCCCTTTTGACATGTTGTGTGTGAGACTTTAAATCAGCAAACTGTAAATTATACATTTTAAATTGTTATTGATCCCTTTACCCCGAGTCCTAACGTGTATATTTATTTTCTTACTCTTCTTATATTTACTGTTCGTTTACTTGCACTGCTGTAACTGGAGCCTCGTCGTCTCGTCTCTATATACTGGACTGTATGTAGCGGAGATGACAATAAAGTTTACTTTGACTTCAGCAGCGAGCAGGCGCACCGAGGGCTCTCGCGCTCACTTTTTGCGTATAGAATTTCGAAAAAACATCGGTGCAAATTATAAGTCTGTATCATAATGTCTGGTGTTTTCGTGTTTGTTGGTTTGTTTTCATTTTTTTTTATTTTGCGAGCTGGTTATTAGATGCTGCTCCAGCCGGTCAGTGAATCATCCGCCGCCCCGCCCTCTCCTCCCTGTGCCGCAAGCAGCAGGCGCACCTCGCAAACGGAGGGCGCCCTTACTCCCAGCAAATGGGTGAGAGAAAACCGATCGGTGCCTGTACCATTCCCAATATGCGCTGGCTGACGTCGGGGCAGCATGAGTACGAGCAATGTATTTTTTATTTATTTTTTTGCCGATGCCCGTGATGCCGCCCCCCCACCACGAAGCCGCCCCGGGCAACCGCCCGTGTCGCCCGTATCAAAAACCGCTACTGTTGGTCAGAGAGTGAATCATGGCTTTGCTCAAGTTTAAACATACTGTACAGAACTGCTCCATAATAATCAGGAACGCGACGGAGCAGGATGAGGTCTTCTATCACTGTTTGTTTAACCCTTAAGGTTCTCAAACAAGTGGAACCAGCTAAGTGCCAGAAACAAATATGCTGGATAACAAGGTGTTACCAGCCGGATGAACGTGTAACACAAATGCTGATTGTTTTTTTCATTCAGTACTCTGTGTTTTATACACTGTATATACATTGTATACATGTGCAGTATATGTAATAATGTTTTGTCTCATGTTCCACATATTTACTTTTGTCCTGCTAATTAATTATGGTAAATGGTGTTTGTAATTTCACTTGTGTACAGTGTTTTTGTTTCCAGTTATGACATTAAGATGTAAATAGGTGTAAATAAACTACAGCGGTGCTCTCAGGTTCACGTAACAACAGCACACAGGGGGGATGTGCAGCACGAGTGCTCTCTGCTCCTCACAGAGAGGTGACTGTGAAGATTCATGATGATGATGAAACTCTTTTGAAGTCACTGATTTATAAAATGATGACTACTTTGTGATTGTAATGCTTATGTTTATTCTAACAGAGCTAAATGAGAAATCAGGATCTAATCCCAGGAATTTAGGAGTGTTTTAAAGTCAGTTTTCTCATTGAGTCTTTTATTTTTTTTTTATAGTTGTTCAAATTATTATACTCTTCTTTCTCATTTTTTTCTAAAAGGTATCAGGATTTCAGTCATTCTGTCGTCTGTGGTGTTGTTGTGCAGTATCTTTGTCGGGTATAAGAAGAAATCTCAGAGCAGGTACTCGTATTAAACACTGTTGTTGATTGCTTTTTTGTTTCAGAAGATAAATGTTCGTGTAGATTTAACTGTTCTTAAATCGTTTGCCTGTCATATTACAATTACTCAGTGTTGAGATATTTGTCAACCTAATAAAACGACGACGATTTTTGTCAGGTTTTGTGGGTATAACGGTTTATTCTCATGGTAAATGTGCAATCAACACTGTGCTCTTTATCGAAGATGTGTGTAGTAAATGTCAGCAGCTTTTCACCTGAAACTCTATAAAACTTTTAAGATTTTGTAAGTTCTCTGTGTCATACTGAACCTCCTGAAAGAAAGTTTCCATGTAGTCCTGAAGATTTACTACATGTAGATGAGTTCCTTTGCACACATTAAGATAACAGACTGTATTCTGTGAGCATGGCAGGTTATTTTAGTTCAATATTGCAGGCTTACAGTGTGTTCGTCTTAAAACATGCAGACTGTTGACATTCTCACTGTACTGCTGATAAACACATTTTGAAAGTTAAATAAATTTCACAAAATGTGTCTTGCATGGTTTATATCAGATTTCCACCACAAATCTTTTAGAAAACGTGATCGGATGGAAGCTTTTGATTATCTGATTGTAAAGAATTGGAACACAAGAATGAAAGTCATTTAAACAGTTCACACATGTACATATGCATAGAGTAGATACACTGTCACCACTACAGCTGTGCTCTCAGGTTCACGTGAACACAGCACACAGGTGGGATGTGCAGCACGAGTGCTCTCTGCTCCTCAGAGAGAGGTGATGGTGACACCAACTAAACAATCACCGTCACCACCAACTAAATTTTGACAATTTTTTTCTTTCTTTCTCTTTTTGTGTGTGCCTTTCCAGACAAAATAAAAAGTAAACAAAAGAAAATGTAAAAAAAAAATGTGCTAAAGCTTGACAAACAACTGATGCACTGAAGCATTCTGAAAATATTAATTGCACATTGCAGTTTTTGTGTGAGTACTTTGTGCAGTTAATTCCCCCCCCCCCATTTTTAAAGATTTCATTGATGTTTGTGGTGAAAAAAATGATGGAAAAAATGATGTTTATTGGCACACAATATGTGTTGTCCCTGAGCTGATGCGGCTGATGCGTTAAAAACATCATGTGTTGAGAGTGAGGGGGGACTAACCAAAGTACCCCGTGCCTTGATATTAGGTTGAAACCATTGCATTCGTGTGGATTTGTCTCTTTCTTGCCGAGTGAGCCCACTAGATGGCACTACAGCGTCAGTGCACAGGACATTTCCTTGTTTCCACTTATCGCCAGAACTTGCTCGCTGTGTTTGAGGAAAACTTGCAACACTGCTCTGTGATTTAGTGGAGAAAGAATGTTTTTCGCCTTTCGCTTTATGTCAGCTGGGTTACGACTGCGACTATGAACTGGAAATGGGAAGCCGATGGATGGATGATAATGCAGGGTTTCACTTGTGTACAGTGCTGTGACATGAAGATGTAAACTAACTAAAGTCCAGTGAAGGCGTTTACTGTGGACTCCGGTATGAAGCCAGTTTAATTCAACCTTAAAAGTTAATCATCAGATTTAGGTCGTCGACATGTAAGTAATTTGCAGATGTTCGGTGATCCATGCACAGCAAAATCTCCAGCGTTAAATTAACACTAGAGAGTGTCTATATGGGCCCACTCCTCTGAGTGTTAAATGAACACTTCTGACAGTGTTATATTTTTAAAGGTAACCTAGTCAGTTTTGAAGATTAACAATGACTAATCTGAGCAGTGCTGATTTTCTGACACTGGAATATTTCTAACATTTTGAGTTATTTTCCAGTGTTAGAAAATCAGAACCGTTAGTCATTGTTAATCTTCAAAACTGACTAGGTTACCTTTAAAAATATAACACTGTCAGAAGTGTTCATTTAACACTCAGTGGAGTGGACCCATATAGACATTCTCTAGTGTTAATTTAACACTGGAGATTTAGTTGTGTGGGGAGTGGCTACAGCGCATGCGACATATCGACTGTACCATTATAAAAGGGGGCAAAATGGCGACACGTGCCTTTACATCGCACTTTAAATTGATAATTCTCGATTATTTTTTGTTATTTGTCTCACTATATGATCATGTACACATGTATTATCTTATGATTCTTTTTAGCTAACCTGTTAAACGTTTATATGCATCAGACCAGCTGAAAGTTTACCCGTAACTGTAGTAGCTGAGCCCAAAGCCAGACAAAGAGTCAGCCTGAATGAATGAAGTTTATATGAAATGTCCTTTTTCGGAGTTTTGCTTTATGTTGTTGCTGTTTTTATTTCTGGAGCCTTTGAAAAGGGTGAGAAGAGACTGCATGTTAATTATTATAATATATGAGTTTGACTTTTTTATACAGTAAAGGTCATTTATTTTGTTCCCTCATGAGAAAATGACTGGTTTCAGTTGTGGTGGTGGGAGAGGTCGCTAAGGTGAAGTAACCATTTTGATAATGTTGTGATACAGGTACAACCACAGACAGCATAAAAGAGTGTTTTCTGTGGGTGTAGCTGAGTATTTAGGCATTACTATCATCAGGGGTGTGTGGATGATCCTGATGTGTGCAGGAAAGGCACTTCAGCTATTGTTCTGTGAATTATTCATATCAATTCTCATTTAAATAAGCAAATACGATAATTTATAGTTTGAAAAATATAATAACTACATTATTAAAAAGATATTTTAGATGAACATAAAAAAAGTAAAATTCAGGGGTTTTTTTTCCTCTGCACTTACGATTCCCGGGTTCTGGCTTTAACTACTTTGTAATCACTTTTTACTCAAGAAACATCAATTGCTGGGAACTCAAAGAGTATAAAAAGCTACCAGGCTCACTGTTAAGGACAAAACAACAGTCCTCATCACTCAGGAGTTCCTATTTCTCCACCCTGCAATGATTTAAAGAGGGATTTATAGACGTGCACAGCTTGGTCCACTGCCCTCCATTCGTGGCTGTAATCACAGACTGCAGTAAAATCATCAGTCTTTAGACTCAGCCCCAACAGCCGCCCCAGTCATCAGTCTTTTTTTTTCCATCTATAGAACAAATTACAGACTAAGAAGACACATTCTGACATTTGATTCTACAAACTCTGACATTTTCCAACGTACTTAACGTTCATGGAAATGATGGTGATGGGTCAACACAAACCTGTCTTTGTTTCTCCTGCATTCTCCGGCATAATTCAGTGAAAGCGTGTTTATACAGACAGAGTTCTGAATCTTATGACTCTAATATGCCCTGTGAGTTAATACTTGCCTTTTTTCCAACACCGAAAGGCAATTGTTGCAAACAGGGTAGTGATCTGTACACAAGTGTGTGCTACTATGCTTGTATTTGTGGGGTTTATAGAAAAATAACCTTACTGCAATGTCAGGTGACCCCATAGCACCACATAGGAGAGACCTGGTATAGTTGTAACATTGGGATCACTGAATTGATCATATGACTCCTATCTCATCCCATGATCACTTCAGTGTTTAGCCACTTCCATCCCTGATTTGGGGCGATGGGGCAATTGTGCTCAAAGCGTTGGCAATTTGTCTTGTAACCGCAAGGTTGCCGGTTTGCCGGTTCGTGCCCCGGCTCGGACAGTCTCGGTCGTTGTGTCCTTGGGCAAGACACTTCACCTATCGCCTACTGGTGTTGGCCAGAGGGGCCGATGGCGCGATGTGGCAGCCTCGCTTCTGTCAGTCTGCCCCAGGCTGTGGGGCAGCTGTGGCTACAACTGTAGCTTGCCTCCACCAGTGTGTGAATGAATAGTGGAATTGTACAGTGCTTTGAGGGCCCCGAAAAGCACTATATAAATGCAATCCATTATTATTATTTCACATGGTGGTTATCATGGCTGTAAGCAACTGCATGTAGATTGTAGAAAACTGATTTTGACTTATGAAATTACTTCTTTTGACCAGCACTAAGCTTTGTTAGGAGTTAAACAGCTGCAGACCAAATAATATGACTAACAGTATATTAAATAGGCAAGCTGTAATACATTTGCCCCCTGCTAATTTTAAGCCGCTATGCTAATAAAGTTAGATAAACAATGACCGACAAGGGTGGGGTGAGTTGTAACATATACTTTCAATGTGTTACAACAATTCCCTTCCCCAAAGTATGAATAGCTTATTGATTTTAAATATGCTAACACATGTACTTTTACAGCATGTCTAGATAGTGGAAAAGAAAAACTGATCAAGGTATGCCTGCTAATATTTAAAAAAAAAAGAAAAAGGCATCTGATGAGGTCTCAACGAAGGGTGAGTCAGTCAGATCTTCCATGTAACACTGAGCAGATACTCCAAGTCATTGCAAAAGCTTATGGAAGAATAACAGAAAAAAGAATGGAAAAATAATATCTTAGGAAAAATATATGCAAGCAGAAGAAAAAGAAAGTGAAATCTGCCCCCCAAAAATTTGAAAAATAACGCTGAAGATTCTGAGACAATGAATGATGAAAACCTTTGCATTGGTAACTCAAAGGCAAAAAAAGTTTGGGTAAAATTTACCCTGTGCAGTCTTTGGGCCCACCAAGCCTGCACTGCAGAGCTACCAACATTCATCTGTCAACATTGTGAATCTGATTAATACATGCACACTGCCATTGGTTTTTTTTGATACAGATAATATACAACAACATTGTGTGTGTGTGTGGTGTTGAGCTTTAACAACACACCAAACCACACCCTGAACCTGCTGGTCCACTCATCCCCTGCAGCCATGCCACAGAACACACCCAACCAGAAAGACCTACATCTTTTTCAGACAGGTGCATTGTACCTGTTCGTACCTGTGACTGAACTGTTTATTGAGTATTTGTGTTTGTTCTCTTAAGCTAATTTACACACCCACACACAGCAGAGTGCATTTGAGTTATGTTTAGTCACAAAGAGAGTTCTTTTATTCCAATAGACCAGCGGTCCCCAACCTTTTTTGCACCACGGACTGGTTTAATGTCAGACAATATTTTCACTGACCGGCCTTTAAGGTGTCGCGGATAAATACAACAAAATAAAATGATACGACCAACACTAAAACTGTGGTATTTTTTAAATTACTTTATTAGTAGCGTCCTCCTGAAATGTGCCAACAACATTGAGAGCAACATCCTCCTCTCTGTCCTTTAATGGTCTCTGGTATTTCTTTCAAAATAAGACACACAACTACAACACAGGAAAAGACCCAGGGAAATAGAGTTAATGATAAAAACCCTGAAAACCATAAATTTCACACCTGGGCCTCGACTCTCATGGCCCAGTACCAAACGTGGCCCAATGAGTGCAATAAACCACTCTTTGAAGCATGTCCTCTGGTGTGGGCTCTGTTTTTCTGTTTCTTTTGTCTAATTGTTACAATTCTTCCCAGCATTTGTTACAACCCACCTGGATATTAGGGTACATTGTAACAAATTTAATGTTAACACACGAGGTCTTTTCTTGCAGGGCTTTGAATAGATCCCATTCATTGGAAATAAAAGTGGGTATTTTGTGTAAAAGTTTGAGAGCTTCAGGTGCTAAACCAAAAAGTCCTGTCAATGATCTCATTGAGAGGGTTCAGGCCTATGCAGAACAGCAGCAGGGACAGCATCTCCTTGATCCTGCACTTGATTGTGACTTGTGCTTGTGCTATGGACTTAAAGTAGTGTTGTACGCCACATCCCCAGTGAGCTCCCAATGAAGGCTCTTAGGATCCTGTTGATCTTATGCAATTATAAGCATTCCAGGATCCATGTGTGTGGCATCGAGTCTTAGGCTTTCTTGTAGTCAATCCAGGCAGTGCACAGGCTGGTCGGTCGCTCCTCTGGTATTCCTGCCTTTCTGTGCCCCGCTCAAGTTTTTGAGCCATGTGCCTGTTCATCTTAGCTGCTATGATGCCTGACAGGGGCTTCCGTGTGGTACAGATTATTGGCCAGTAGTTAGATGGGACTGTCCCTTCTGGGGGTCTTCGGGAATTAGGGCTGTCCGGCCTTCAGTAAGCCATACTGGGTGTCCAGTATTGCTCCATCTCAAGCCTTGGTGGTGCTGTTCTCATATTGTTCCCCCTACCACTGAGAGTACAACTTGGATGGTTCTGTGGCGAGACAGCTGGTTTATTCTCCTGCCTTCGATCTCTCGGGTATACTTCTTCAAACGGCTGGCCAAGGCTGTGATTCTTTGCTTGGCAGTTTCCAAGGCCTCAGGTATCAACAGTTTGCTGTACTTTTTAGGCACCTTCTTCATTTGACCTTTCTGACACTCTGATAGTTGGCTTACCTCCCTCTGTACTACCTTGATCTTGGCCTCTAGCTTCCTTCATGGAGGGTACTGCTCCTTGTGGTTGTTCAACTTGTAGCCAAGCATCTCACTGATCACTGCTGCTATAGTGTAGATCAGCTGGTTAGTTTTGGTAATAGTCACAGTGGGCATTTTCCATAGTACTGCATTCACATCATCAAGTCGATCCTCATAGGGTACTTCAAGTAGTCTTGGTAACCGGCTATGGAAGATCCAGGTTTCAAGTTTCATCATGATCCTATGTTTCAGGTCAGTTCCTCTCACACTCAACGATCCTTACATCACACTTGGGGCTTGGTACCCAATCTCGGGTGGGGGTGATGATATCTCCTCCCTGACCTGTCATCCTGGCTCTTCCTTGCAGCAGTAGCATTCCAATAGCAGATGATTTTCAGCCTGTCAGTGTGTTTGGCAAATCAAGCATATAAACTGTTTTGGTTTTTTTTTTTGTGTATTATCTGATGCGTATGGACCAATGCTGATGTGAATGCTGATTGCGGATTGCAGCTTTTTCATAAGGTGTTGGCTTTGATCCTTTCTTTAATTTGATATTGTATTTGTTTGAGCAGAATGTAAATGTGAGTGTGGAGGCAAAAAAAAAAGGTTGTTAATTGCAGGAATAATGATAGCTAACGGTACTAGACTTGTGTCAGTAAGGATTGCACTTGAACTTGAATAGAATATTTAAAGTGCCTCACAGCTTGATCTATCTCCTACAGCTCTAACAGCAGTGATCCAAACACAGCAGACTGTGCTGGCAGCAGTGGGAGAAGATGCTGAATTCAGCTGTCAGCTCTTGGAGACTAAAGACGTTGTTCAGGTCACATGGCAGAAAATCTCACATGATGTGGAGACAAATGTTGCCACCTACAGCAAGTACTATGGTCAGAGAGTGAATGATGGCTTTACAAATAAAGTTGAGTTTAAATACACTGGACTACAGAACTGCTCCATAGTCATCAGGAATGTGACGGAGCAGGATGAAGGCTGCTATCACTGTCTGTTTAACACTTATCCTGAAGGCTCTCTGACAGGGAAACCCTGCCTCCGAGTTTATGGTAAGAACCTTTACCTCAAACAAACATACTGGAAATAAATGTGTTAGCAGCTGGTGTGTTTGTAAGAACATGTTGATGATATTTCCTGATCCTTCACAGAGCTGCATGAACCTGTTGTTGATGTCAGAGAGTCAAACTCTACTGAAGAGTGGGTTGTTTCCTGTTCAGCCACTGGTCGACCTGCTCCCACTGTAACACTCAGTGTCTCACAACAAGACCTCAGCTTCTCACAGTACAACACTGTCAGTGTGTCCAACACCAACGCTACATTCACTGTCACCACTACAGCTGTGCTCTCAGGTTCATGTAAACACAGCACACAGGTGGGATGTGCAGCACGAGTGCTCTCTGCTCCTCACAGAGAAGTGATGGTGACAACTCCAGATGATGATGGTGAGAAACTCTTTCAAAGTCATCAATTTATAAATTAATGATTACCCTGTTATTCAAATGTTTGGGTTCCTTCTTCCAGGTTTGGATGAAAAATCTAATCACATAAATTTCGGTATGTCAAAATGTACACTTTTTAAAGCCAGTTTTTCTTTTCCATCTGTTGATATTTAAAACGTAATACCCCCTCTTTGTCCATAGGATCCAGGACATTAGTCATTCTATCCTCTGCTGCGTTGTTGTTTGCCTGTGTTTCTGCACTCATCTCTGTCTGGCTTAGAAAGAAATCTCAGAGCAGGTATCCTCTTAACAGCGTTGCTTTTTGTCTTTTTGTTCAGCTGATAAATATTTGTGCAGATGTAACTGTTCTTGAATCTTACAGTCAGTCACATCGGCCGGTTGAGATGAATGACATGGCTACCTGAAGCTACAATGAGAGATACTGAGGAGTAAGTCAGGCTTGATGCATCATTCTGCATCTACAAAGTTATAAACCCAGCTATGAAAAATTTGGAATGCTGTTAAATACGAATAAAAGTATAATGCAGTAATTAGAACATTTTATAAACCTATCACAATATAATGTTGAAAGTATATCAAATTGATGAAATGTAAATCTAATGAAATAATGAAATTTTTAGCTTATTTTGGATTTGGTGTCTCTAAATGCATCTCAAAAATGTTGCCACAGGAGACCAAAGTTCAAAATGAAAGAAACAACTGGAAGAACATTTTACAACTAACTAGATTAACTGTTAAAATGCTAGTAGTATAAAATGAGGATTTTAAAGAGACAGGGTTTGTCAGAAAATGGCCAGAGGTTGACTTTTAAGATTGTGAACTTGGAAAATAATGTAATAAAACATGCAATGGAAAGTTAAAATTAAAAATATGTTTTGACATTTGGAATTTTCTGACTTACCTCCAGAGCTCCTTTTTATTCTTTTACTTCCTTTGTAAACTAATGTAAACTGCATGCCAACCAAACTGATGCATATATCTTTCCACTAAGCTATTGCTTTATTTAGAATACTTAGATTCTGTAATATTGACAGAGCAATGATATAATGTTGTTTTTATTTTATTTTAAAGGACTAAAACATCTTCAGGTAAACAACGTGACAGTCAGCGCAAAAAGCGAATGCCTGCTGACACCACATCATGATATTGGGGCCTTTGAGTGATGAAACGTTTCTCCCACAAAACGCTACGTCCAGATGAACAGAATCAACTTTTGGAGATTCATTTGCATCAAAACTGCAGTTTGACGAATTTTTGCTTTTTTTGTTTACATTTTGCTTTTTTATCAAGAAGAGTGTATTTTCTAAAACAATGGTGCTGATTTGACAAATAACTGCACTAACGTTGGACTAAAGAAAATGGTAATTGTTACAGGGAAATTGCAGTTTTTATATCATCACTTTGTGCTATATATTTATAGCATATTTATTTTATTTATTTTTTCACCAGTTTTTAATGTTGTTATACCTTTTTATATTTGGAAACACGAGACCATGTTGTCCCTTAACAAAACAGCACTGAAGTTCTGTTTACAAAGTACTAAAATGTGTTGCACTGAAACATTTGCAAACCGTTAAATAATATTATTATCCTGTACATTTCAATTTTCTGCTGTTTATTTTTTCCACTGTTTTTTTTAAATATTTGAAAGAAAAATTGAAAATGCAAGAAAATAAAAATGTACTGTAAAAAGTAATGTTTTTTTGTCATTTTACGGATATTTATATTTTCAATTTGACTTACTTTAAATGACTTTAAATGAAAGTCAGCAGGAGTGAGTGACTAACATGAAGCATTTCTCAGTACCTTTGGCTGATTGATATAATTTCTTTTGTTGCTGGAATTGATATGATTAATACCAACAACCAAATTTAAATAATTCCTAACAGATTTTCAGCTAAAATTGAATAACATGGCCTCTGAGGGTGCCTTATTATTCATGATAAAAATGCTGAGGTGTTGAGGAGAACAGATTTGAAGTTTATTATTAAAAGGACTAAGCATTTGTTAAGTCAGTGTAAAACTTTTGAATTTCTTTTGTTTGAATAAAAGACATAAGAATCCAAATGTGTTTTAAGTAGACTGTAGGGCAGGGGTGGGCAATTCCAGGCCCCGAGGGCCGGTGTCCCTGCAGGTTTTAGATGTGTCCTTGAACCAACACAGCTGATTTAAATGGCTAAATTAGCTCCTCAACATGTCCTGAAGTTCTCCAGAGGGCTGGTAATGAACTAATCATGTGATTCAGGTGTGTTGACCCAGGGTGACATCTAAAACCTGCAGGACACCGGCCCTCGAGGCCTGGAATTGCCCACCTGCTGTAGGGCAACACCCAGCGTACAATGCTAATATGCATATAGAATTTAATGCTCTATATACTCCAAGGAACTTGGAAAGAAAGTGTCTGGGCTTCTTTAAGTTTCTTGAAGATGTTTCACCTCTCATCTTAGAGGCTTCTTTACTTCACTGGATGAGAGGTGAAACCGCTTTACGAAACTTAAAGAAGCCCAGTTGCTACCATGACATCATGACCTTGATGACTGAGAACCTACACAGACATTGACATATATAATTACAACAGTTAAAACTGTTGTAAAACTGTGTTCTCTACAACCTTGCCTGGAACAGGATTACCAGGGACCTGTAGCAGGGAGGGTGCTTGAGGGAGAACACCTGTTGACCTGGCCTTAGGCCATGGGGCCTGGCCAGGCAGAGCATGAAGAGAAGACATTGGCTTGACCTCCTGTAGACCCACCACCCACAAGGAGCGCTGTAATGGTCAGGTGCAGCGTGTGCCACGTGGTGGCAAAGGGCAGAGACCCTGGCAAACCGATCTCTGGCTACTGGGACAAATGACTGGGACATGGAACGTCACCTCACTTGTGGGGAAGGTGCCTGAACTAGTACATGAGGTTGAGAGCTTCTGTCTAGATATAGCCAGGCTCACCTTAATGCATGGCTTAAGTTCTGGAAGCAGTCCCCTGGAGTAAGACTGGACTATGTCCCAGTCTGGAGTTGCTGCTGTTGGTGAGAGGTGGTGGGCCCCAGGTATCTTGGTACCCATTGGCGTGCTGCCTGTAAGTTAGAGTTTTTCCCGTTAGACAAGAGGGTTTGTTCCCTGCACCTTCAGGTCGGGGAACGGGTCCTGATTATTGTCTAGCTTACCATTCAAACAACAGTTCAGACTAGCTGACCTTCTTGGAGTCCTTGGGTGGGATGTTCAAGAGTGCTCCAGCCGTAGACTTTGTCCTTCTACTGGAACACTTCAACATTCATGTGTGCAATGACAGTGAGACCTGGAGGGGTGTGATTGCGAGGAACAACATGCCTGATCTGATCTAATTCAAACGACAATTTTCCCATAAATTGTCTGATATTAAGGACATTATGTTCAAACATAATGTCCTTAATATTCTTAAGTGCGTGTGGCCCCAGAACACTCTCGGCCCTCACACCTTCATGGTTTCATCAGATCTGTGTCTGTACGTTCTCGACACTTGGGGGGGGACATACAGACACAGATCTGAGCAGGGGTCTGAGCAGGCTGTTTTCCCTAAGAACAGATTTTAGCAAGTCTTTCCTCTCTGTTGGACTTGAACTTGAACAAAGTATTTAAACCCCCCTCACACTTTGAACTATAGCTCATGCACCTCTAAGAGCAATGACCTTACTCATGAAGTTGAGTTTAAATATGCTGCACTACAGAACTGCTCCATAATAATCAGGAATGTGATGGAGCAGGATGAGGCCTTCTATCACTGTTTGTTTAACACTTAAGGTTCTCTAACTCTTTCTAAGAGCCACTAAGTCTCTACAGGTTCCACTTGTCAAACAACTGGTTAAACCAGAAAACAAACAAAGAACCCATTTTCTTAGCTCTGACAGGAGTAACACAAATTTTGATTGGTTGGTTCATTCAGTATATGGTATAATGGCCAAACAAGTCACACATGCGATTCCTCTGCATCCAGTTCACCTAACACTGAATCAAATGGCAGCAGTTGAAGTTTTTCATTATGTTGCTGCAATTTTTATTATTGGGATTTTTGACAAAGGTGAGATAAAACTGTATGTTGTATGATTTAGGACTTTTTAAACAGTAAAGACTCCTTTTTTCGTTTTTCGAGAGGTACAAGCTCAGGCTCAAGGACTTTACATGGTGGGAGAATAATTGAGGCAAAGGTGAAAATGTGTGTCACGTCAGACCTGTGAGAGTAACACTGAACTTTTTGTTTCAGTAAGTGTTGAATTTAACAGAATATTTGTCTAGCTTCACTCCTTGATCAAAGGTTACGTCCACAGTAATGCATTTTCGTTTGAAAATCGTTTTTGCATGTACACAAACATGTAGACAAGAATAAATGAAACCACCTTCAGCGCACTTAGATCACATTCTGGGAATAGTTAAAAGATCTGAACCTAATAGAGCTGAGAGATCTGATTGGGTTGTAAAAAGTAAGTTAGATATACTGGGGGGGCAGGGGGGGGCAAACTGCTGCAAGCTTTGTGAACTAATAGAAGAATTATAAAGATAATTCTATATTGTACTGGGATTTAATACTGAGATAATGCAGTCAAATTTCCATGTACTTGTTCTAATTCTGGCTGCTGCATTTTGGGCCAGTTGATGACAGCTTACTGAAGATTTGTCTTGTAAATAGAGTGTTGCAATCGTCTAACCTACTTAATATGAAGGAGTAAACCAATTCTCAGAGCCAGTTTGAGATTGGAATTTTCTAACCTTAGATATACATATTTTTGGGTGATAGAAGGCAGTTCTAGTAACTTTATTGATGTAATTGTCAAAGCCAAGCTGAAGGTAACAGTGGTCCCAGTGGTAATTGTAGCGCTAGGTGCAGCGACTCCCAAGCTAGGTGAGTGGCTCCCGCAGATCCCAGGAACAACATCGGACATCTCTGTCCAGAACAGCACAGTCCTGGGAACAGCAAAGATACTGCAGGACCCTCAAGCTCCCAGGCCGCTGGTAGAGGACCCGAGCTTGAAGGATAGACAGCCCGCAGGGGCGAGTGGGGAATCTTTTTTTTTTTTTTTATATCTCTCTCCTAAGCTGTTACTCTGTTAAGATGACTATAATTTTCTAATACTAACAGGCTAATGCTAATGCTAGTATTTTGTATTAGAATGACAATCAGCTCAAAAAGCAAGCTGCTCCTGAGAAACACCAGCTAAATGACCGTCACCTTCACCAGCAATGAAACTGAGCTTTGATGAATATTCATTGTTTTGTTTTTTGTTTTTTACAGAAGTGTCTAAACAGTCCCTAAACAAAATGGTGCTAAAGCTGGATAAGCAACTGTTGTACTAAAGTGTACTAAAGAAAAAAAGAAGAAATGTTACAATCTACAATGCAATTTTTACATCAGTACTTTGTGCAATTTCATTATTTATTTACCAATATTTAGATAGTTTAAGAAGTTTAAATATACTTACTTGTCCCTAAGACGCCCTGACAGAACCATAATGCATCAAACAAACATACTAGACATAAATGGTGGTGTCTTTTTAAGAAAACAATGGTTGCTTTCAAATGATTCATCCTTTGTAACACAAATTTTGGTTTAGTTTCTTCATTCTGTACAAAGTTGTGAATGGAATTTATTAGACAGAAGTTAAAACATATTCCTGGCCTTCCATTACCTAAAATGAAGGTGTAGATGACGTTTTTTAATGAGACAATGTTCTTGATTATGTATCATTAACTATTTATTTTCCAATGCTCCATATAATTACTTTCTTTAAACCAGATAAACATGTTAAATGGTGTTTTTGATTTCACTTGTGTGTAGTGTTGTCATTTCACATTCTGACATTACGATTTGAGGTTTTTTTTTTCTTTAATAAAGTAGTTTCAGTTAAGTTGCTAAGACACTGTAGTTTTACACTATGGGATGAAGTTTGCTTAGTTCAACATCATAGTTTAAACACTTGGTTAGGATCCACGTCATCAACATGCATTGTAGTTGCAAATACATAAAAATATAACAAATGAACACAGAGATACAATACTTTTTAAAATAATCTGTAAACATTTGAAATTTTACGTTTAATGTCTCTGCCATTTGAGTTAGGCTGTGAGATGAGATTAAAGATAAAACTGGTTACACTTGAAATCTCAGTTTCATCCTAAATGGACCATTGTAATAGAAGGAAGGAAAACGAGTCACACATGGTTTTCCTGGCCAACCTTTCAGATCATTTCATTCAAATGAAATGGCAAACGGTGGAGTTTTACATTATGTTGCTGCTGTTTTTATTTTTGGGCTCTTTGACAAAGGTGAGAGGAAACTGGATATTAATAACAGTGTATGAGCTAGGCCTTAAAATACAGTGAAAGATAATTTCTTTACATTTTTAGTTAAGTAGCCTTTCATAACTCCTTTCAGTTGTGGTGGTGGGATGGATCATTAAGATGAACTATTTTTGAATACTTTAGTGGTGGAAGTATGGAGTATAATGTATTAAACTCTGAGATTATCAGTCAAAATAGGCTTTCTGTCTAGATCACAAAATTATTTGATTAGTTTATTCCTGATTTCCTGAAGACTCAAAATTATACTATTGTGTGATGGTAAACTATCCAGCTCAGCAGCTCACTACATAATTTAACTGTATTGTAGTTTTATTTAAATTGCAAATTAAAGCAAATACACACTCAAGATATACTGGGAATAATTAATATACTCCAGTCCTATTAACATATCTCAGTCTCTCTATTGATACATACCAAGCTTATCATCTCACTTAGCCTTTGATAAAAATAAAGATCATTGAACCTTTAAAGAAGGTCTAATTCTCACACCATAGTAAGGTAAAACATCCGCACACAGTACTGAGGTAATAATCACTATTGCAAATACTTGGAGTATAAGCAGAAAAAAAATATTTTTTGACTTTAATAAAAGTGTCAGAATGATTTCTTTTGTCATCAGACAGTGAGTGTGTGAGTCTGTCTTTAACTGTGCGTTTTTCTCATCTGACACAATTCAAGTCGGACAGGAGTGACTACTACACCCGGTTTTCCAACTGCCAGAATGCAAACCATCGAAAACAAATCATGGTTGTTGTCCCGTGTGGATAAGTACATTTGCTCTCTGGCTTTGGAGACAAGACATTCATATTCTCACACATGGCTGTGCCAGAAAGGATCTTATGGGTGCTGTAGCGGTTTGTGGAAGAAAAATAGCATCACCTCAGTACCCCCTAATAATTTTGTGTGGTTAATTATTACATTTTTAATATTGAAATACTATAATTATAATATCATTAAATAAGTAATCCATACATTATTAACATTTTTAGGCTCTGTAGCCAACAGAATAAGAGCTTTTGACTGGAACAAAATTGTCAATGGCTTCACACTCAATATCAGCAACAGATTCAATGTTATGTTTTGAAGGTATGTAATTATAAATTTGTGATGTTTTTGTTTTGTTGACTGTTTTACATTTAATGTTGTTATTGTTTGATACACAAACGCTAACTCTTAATGGTTTTCTTAAAGTTATAATCAGTCATGTTATTATACAGAACATGTTAAAGATTAGGCAGGGTGATTTAAGTGGTGACTGAGCTGAAATGTGCACAAACCTATGGTTTCCCAAGGGTTCCTGATAAAATTGTGTGAACGTTTGTAATCTGAGTCTGTTTAAGCAGACAGAGTTATGCACCACACATTTAATCCTGACTTGTGTCAAATGCAGAATAGAGTAGTTGTTACAAGAGCAGCTACTGATGCACATGATTAATGGATATTTATTGTTATTCACCTCATCTGTCAGTGCTCATAATGCTAGTATTGATTGTATATATATGTACAGAGAAAAGTGACCGGTAAAAAGAAATAAAAAGGAAATTACTAAAACATGAGAACACGTCTAACAGACGGAGACTGTGTGATGTAACAAGATACGGGAAACAGGTGGGGCAGGATAAACTGAAAATTCAAGGAAATAATTATAGCCTCCTAAGAAAGTAAAAGCTCAAACATATAATCCAAAAAACATAACTACACGATTATAAATGATATAAATTTCGATGGCTCACATCTGTTATGAATTACAGCTGGCGTATTTGTGTATAGAAACGTTTTTATTCACAAATATATAGTATAAGTATATATACTATATACTATATAAGTAAATTCTTAACTGAGGACAAAGAAAAAGAAACTCAAAATGCTGGGCCAAATGACCAGGGACCTTGACACAATGGGAGAATGATGGTGAGAGCTGGCGACACTGGACTTTCTTTGGCAGTAAGTTGAACTCAAACAGGATACTCAGTATTGCTCACACCTTGATCTATATGTCCATGCAGCTCTAACAGCAGTGATCCAAACACAGCAGACTGTGCTGGCAGCAGTGGGAGAAGATGCTGAATTCAGCTGTCAGCTCTTGGAGACTAAAGACGTCCTTCAGGTCACATGGCAGAAAATTTCAAATAATGTGGAGACAAATGTTGCCACCTACAGCAAGTACTATGGTCAGAGAGTGAATGATGGCTTTAAAGATAAATTTAGGTTTAAAAATACTGAACTACAGAACTGCTCCATAGTCATCAGGAATGTGATGCAGCAAGATGAAGGCTGCTATCACTGTCTGTTTAACACTTATCCTGAAGGCTCCTTCACAGGTAGACCCTGCCTCCAAGTCTATGGTAAGAACTTTTACCTTCTTTAACCAATAACAAGTTCTTCAAACAGTGGACATAAATGTGTGAGCAGCTGGTGTGTTTGTAAGAACATGTTGATGATATCTCCTGATCCTTCACAGAGCTGCATGAACCTGCTGTTGATGTCAGAGAGTCAAACTCTACTGAAGAGTGGGTTGTTTCCTGTTCAGCCACTGGTCGACCTGCTCCCACTGTAACACTCAGTGTCTCACAACAAGACCTCAGCTTCTCACAGCACAACACTGTCAGTGTGTCCAACACCAACGCTACATTCACTGTCACCACTACAGCTGTGCTCTCAGGTTCACGTAAACACAGCACACAGGTGGGATGTGCAGCACGAGTGCTCTCTGCTCCTCACAGAGAGGTGATGGAGACGATTCATGTGGTCCAGGAGGAGTATGATGATGATGATCATTATGATTATGATGATTATCATGATGATGGTTAGAAACTTCTTCAATGTCATTGATTTATAAATTGGTGATTGTTTCACAATTTTAATGTTGAGGTTCCTTTTATCAGGTCTGATTGAGAAATTTGGATCTAATCACAGAAATTTTGGTATGTTAACATGTCAATTTTTTACACCCACTTTTTCTGTTTAGTCTATTGTTATTTAGTAGATATTTCAATGTTTATGCCCCTTTTTTTCTCTGTTTTTCTCAAAGGAAGGATTTTAGTCATTATATCCTTTGCATTGTTGTTGGCCTGTGTTACTGCACTCATCGCTGTCTGGCTTAAAAAGAAATGTCAGAGCAGGTACTCTTTCTTACATACTGTTGCTGTTTTTTCTTTTAATTCAGCTGCTAAATGTGTCTGCAGTTTTAGTTTTTTTTTGTCACATAGCAAGCTCGAGACAAATGAGATCAATGATGTAAGTCACTCTTTATCTTCTCATTTTAGTTAGACGAGGTGACAATCTGCTCAGAAAACACAAGCATTGTGATAGAGACCAGTCAAACGACGATCCGGGGCTCACGTCTTCATCAGCATGAAGATCTGATCTTGACCATTTAATGAAGTGTACCATTTCTGAAAAAAATGGTAGTCTGACAAACACAAAAACCTGTTCCACTGAAGCATTTAGAAAGTATTTGTTGGTGTTTATACCGCAATTTTTATGTCAGCTCTTTGTGCAAATTTTTACTACATTTTTAAAGGTTTTTTAAAATATGTAAATTATTAAATAAAATTAAAGGTTAGTAATAAAAAAGGGTTTAAAAAAATTGTTGAATATTTTCACATGTAGTTACTTAATAACATGAAACTTTCACTTTAGTCATTTTTGCTCCCGCTGCTGAAATTGAAGTTCTCTGTTTGTGGTGAAATTTGCAGATTTTTACAACTCAGTTTATCAGCATCTGTACAAAAATATACCGCATACATATGGTTTAAGTTGTCACTTAATCCAGGAATGTTGCTTCTGTCTAGCAATGAAAATCCATCAAACCATCAGATATTGTTAATGTTATGTTTATTTGATTTGATAAACACACAAACAACACTGCACTGCTTATGAAAAATATTTATTTTTTGCTAAAATGTTATAGAATTAATGTAATCGGATGTATACTCCAACGTGTACATGAAGTTATAACAAACTGAAAGCACTTTGTGAGGTTGTTTGTTTTTGGTGAATACAGTTATGTGGGAACCCATCTTTCTTTCTTCCTTCATGTTCATCTTATTATTATTTTATTAATAATAAAATTATTTTATTTTGATGTTAATAACAGTTAACAGTTTGAACAGTTAATAAGCTGAGCAAAGCTGCTTTGTCTTGTCTGGAAGTAAATGATCTCATCAGTGTACTCTGAATGAAAACTTCAGCTGGTTCAAGCTGCTTTGAGCTTCCCCAATATTACTCAGTGAGCTTCACCTACTCCTGTTTTGTTGAATGAAATAGACAAAATGTGATCAGTGAGCACATGTAAGAGATTAAGCATGTTTCACACCCCAGTCTCCGGTGCTGCGTGTCCTTTTAGAGAAACAAAAGCTGAATCCCAATCCAGCGGCCGCACACATCGTACTGCGCATTTGTAGACTGATTACGTTACAGCGACGCGACGAAGGCTGTCCCAATTCGAAGTGTACTCCAAATACGGTCAACAAATGCGACCTTCATTTACTCAAATTTGAAGGCTGGGTCCGGTGTAGACTTTGTGGCCCCATATATCCCAGGATTCATAGCGCAGCGGTGGGTGTGGATATTTTTTTCCGGAGAAAAACGGTGGATTGCTGAAGCAGGGCGGCCAAAGAGTAAACTTTTAAAAGTAAGTACTGAATATGTCACTTAATAATGAAGAACATTAAAACATTACAGTTGGCCACAAGTCGGCAGAGTAATGTGACATTAGTGATGTTTGTACTTTCAGTGTCAACTTGGTTTTAAAGCCTTTACTTTAAAATATGCGCCGTTCAATAGTCGACCTTAATCTTACAGAGAATCTGATGATTTTATGGATAATTAAAGTCAGTCATCCACAAACACAACAAGCTGAAAGTCAGTGATGCTGCTCGGTTTGCAGTCCTGAATATCACTGCACAAGCCGGATTCACTGCACTGTTAATGTTAGCTGTGTTATATTGCTGCCTCTGTTCGGTGGTGTCGAGCCAAACGGACTTTAACGTGTGTTTGAACGAGCTGACGGTTCACTCGTTCAGCTGAAAGAAAGATGCTTTAATCACAGCAGTCACACATGTGTCCACTGTACCATCTGGGAACCCTTCTTGTTTAGCACTCGTAATAACACAAACACTAAATCCTCCTGTTTGTAGCAGTGTCTACACCTGAGACTGTCACCTGTCTGTCTGTCCTGCACTCTCTCTCTGTTTCTTTCTCTCTGATTGTGGAATAAAAGTATGAACATGTGTTTATAAGTTACACTTGTGTTTGAATCCTGCAGCTTATCACACATTTGATGTCCATGTGTGACGACTGCAAGTGTCCAGAGTGAGGACAGACTGAGGGACCCACTGCTGCACATCATCTGTGAGGCTTTACAGCCCTGATGATCCACCAGGACAAACTCATCAGTGTGTGAGGAAGAGGAGGAGGAAGAGCCAGCAGCAGCTGACAGATGGAGAGAATAGACAGACTGTTCCCTGTTTGTGAAGGACTGCTAGGAAAGTTTAACATAACTGTCCTGAATCAGTCTTATTAGGTAATGTTCAAATAATGTGATCATCCCAGTGTTTCCAGTGTGGGAGAAAGTACTCAGGACCTTCAAGTTACACACTATGAAAGGCAGCAACAAGTTTAATGTTCAGAAACCTAAAGTCTGTATCAGCAGCAGAATGGAGCTAAAAATAAATGTTTGTTTCAGTTCTATGAAGCTTTGAGGATTTTGGATCAGTAGCACTGCTGTGTTTGTTGCATCATATTGCTGTAATTGTTTATATGCTTTATATATTCTGAGGTAAGTTGATCTATAGTGTTACATCATATTCTATAAGGATGTTATGTGTTTGTAGACTTTCTGCCCAGTTTGACCCATTTAGCAGAAGTCAGCCTGTTTAAGGCTCTGATATCTATTCTGTGTGACTTAAAGCAGTTATGACATGGTCTGATTTTCTCACCCAATAAAGGAATATTTCATATATCAGTCTGCTCTTCATTTGATCAGCAACAGTTATCCCAGCTCATAAACTTTCTTTTTACACATATATGTAAGCATTCAGACAGATTTAGTAATGCCAACATATTAAAAGAACAATATTTGTCTCTTATATATAATACATCACTGTAAAAGATGCTTGTCTTTGAGTGAAGATATAAAGTGATAGGAAATATAAATAAATGCAGCTTAAATCTTTCCTGAAGCTCAGTATTTGAAACAGAGTTCAAGCTCACTGCTGTAATGAATTATAATTAATATAATAATAAATATAACATTGGCCATATTGTATTTACATTACCAAAGTGAGATGGCATCAGTCTCATGTGCAACATTAGCTAATTGTTATTTAATAGCTAATCTTAAAATTACAGTTGGATACAGAAATGAAGGCCAACAATCATGTTTCTACAGTCCCGTGGTCTCAGCCTCAGATACTCAACAAATCAAAAGATCTCATAAAAGAAAACAAACGAACAAAAAACATTTTATTTCCTCAATTTCTGTCAAACAATTCTGTATGGAACGTTTCCATCGGTGGTATCATGGTTGCTAGGCAACCTGAGCAGCACCACGAAGGCCAGACCGTCCCATTTCACAAGCCTCTCACTTCCGCCCCTCTCGCACTTCGGAGTACTCGCCCGTAGTCCGCGAAGTGCGTGTACTCCGAAGCGTGCGGTCACTGAATTGGGACACAGCTGAAGGCATATTTCTTTTTGCACGAGTTCAAAACGAAAGTGAAAATAAGTCTGTTCCACTGCACTATGAAGAGGGGACAATGGGGAATAAATGTGCTGTAAAACGGCAGACAGGGTTTCCAAAACAGTAAATATTATCAGATCAGTGACTTGTTAGATATCCAAGTAAACATAATCATATGACATGTAGCTGTTATTAATAAAAAGGGATAATCTTTTATTATGTTGTTTCCCACTTCACACCCAGAGATGGTACGAACTGATCAAGCAGTGAGATTCAAATTTTTGTTTTTCATTTGGCGCTATACAGACAACATGGCAGCGCGTGAAATCTCACTGATCTTTTCTTTACTGGCGATCTTTTCAAAAGGTGAGCGAGATACTCTGTTTTGTTATGACTGTAATGTGAGTTGATTTGTAGAGGTCAGTTTGCTCTATGGGAGCTTATAGAGTGAAGTGCATTTCACTGCCGACAGGAGTTAAAGTTGGTTTGGCAGGTAGTTTTTTATACAGTACCAGATATGGCTAGTAGATAAGATGGAATTTGACATTATGAACATCATCAGCTTAAATTCAAGTCGCTGACTCCTTTTAGAAGCAAATGCTGTTAGTGAGGAGGCACACTGGGGGATATTTCATGCGAAGTAATAACATCGAGTCAAATTTGACGGAAAAAATAATAAAACACTTAAAAATTTGCTGACTTTGCACACAAAGCTTTATCAAGTTTTATCCCTGGAAGTATAACAACCAGTATGTTTGCTTTTTGAAAATCCCCTCACTTCACTGCCATCCTACAGGTGGGAGGGACTAAGTGGCCTAACAACAGCCCCATCCTGGCTGCCAATCAGAAGTGATGTCTTTGGTTTTATTTTCAGTTTTTCAAATGTGCTCTCTGTTCTACAAAAGTAAAAGCATTTATGAAGTTATCACAGGTGAATTCTGAGCGATCATAACAGGTCATTTTACACTGACGAATACCTCTCAAATCGGAGGAGCTCATTTATCGTTTGTATTATTAACTAATAGGTCACTTGTGTATTCTTGCATTTTATTTAGGCTTTTACAAAAAAAAAAAAAATTATTCTTTGCTTTTACAGCACAAATAGGCTGCTGCATCAGTTTTTAATAGCCAACTAGTACAGAGGTTAGAGCGACAATAAAGTCACTTTATGCAGCAAATACAGCTTATAATAAAAGTATAAAATCCTAGAAAATAAGAGGCAAAACAGGAGTGAGAGCTTTTCTTTCTCTTTCATTCATAAGATAGTTTATTTATTATTTATATTTTGGATCTTGGTGTTTGAGTGAATGAACATCCTCCATTGGTGGAAGCTGAAGAAGGAAGAATTCTGTACAGCATTCAGGTTCTGGGTGTTAGGGAAGAGTTACCAGCTGGAGTAACATAAGAGTGGAGGAAGGTGCACACAGGTGGAGTCCATCTCATTCAAAGGTGCAATCTAAAAGAGGCAGGAGACTGCAAGGTAATGCCAGGGGAAGCATCGCAGGGTCGTCTGTAGGGTGACTTTGGACATCAAGAAGAGGAGGCGGGTAAAGTAAATGAGACAAAAGAAAATCAATAGAGTAACAGAAATAATAACAATATTTATAATGATAACAAGAAGATAAAGATGAAGCCTATATAGATCTTTACAATACAATCCACTGTTTCGTTAATTTATAAGATTATTTAAAAGATCCAGCCCAAATTACACTCTGGCCCATCCAAATCTGGGCACTGTGCCTGGTCCCACATCTCTCGTATGTCTCTGTTGTTGCCCAGGACCTAACCTAGCAACAGTCACTGATGCTACAGGCTGTCACTGTGAACTATACCACAATAGTGCAAAACACAAAGCTTAGCCTGCACTGAACTTCCATTTTAGCCTTTGCATATCATGAAATTATTATCATGTGATTTACTGTGATATTCCACAATGTGACATAATTAGATAACTTCAGCAGCACGTCACGTACAGCTCTGCTGTCTGGTTACAAACATCTAAGTTGATTTAAGAGATTACATGTAACCTTTAAATTTCCATTTTGTAAAGTTTAAGGTGCTGAGCGATCAGAACAGCATATTTGTCTTTATTTTGAATTTGTCTGCCACTTCAAGTTTCTCCATTTATGCTACATCCTGTTCTGTAGTTCTAGCTAGAAACAGAAGAACCTTTAAGAGGACATGTATGATCATGACAGGGTAAAGGTGGCCCATGTGGTGACTTAACTGTTTCTGTGGCATCAGCAGGGATAACCATCAGCCTGTGGTTCATATGCTGCTCAAGCCATTCATAATTTTCGTGTCATTTTCTCTGTGCAGGTCATACATCTGGGATACAAACACAGCACACTGTGCTGGCAGCAGTGGGAGATAAGGCCTGCTTGAACTGTGAGCTCATGCTTTCTAAAGACGTCCTTCAAGTCACATGGCAGATGATCTCAGGAAGTTCAGAAAAAAATATGGCCACCTACAACAAGTACTTTGGCCAGAGAGTGAATCCTGAGTTTACAAAGAAAGTGGAGTTTAAAAATCCTGCACTACAGAACTGCTCCATAGTCATCAGGAATGTGACGGAGCAGGATGAAGGCTGCTATCGCTGTCTGTTTAACACTTATCCTGAAGGAGCCTTCACAGGTAGAACCTGCCTCCACGTCTACGGTAAGGACACGTGGTCTAGAGTTATAGAGGAAACCTATCCACAGCTAAAACTAGATCTCTACATCATCTGCACCCACAGTGCTTGTGGTATTTACTGTTAATGGCAATAATATAGAAAACAAAACAAATGTGAAAAAAAATACAAAATATATTAAAAATAGGAATTGCTCAGTACAGTTGGGAAGTACCAGTTTTACCTCGATACAATATTATCTCAATACTACACTCACAAATTAATATTATTGCAATTCCTAACATTTTACAATATACTGAAAAACCTTCCTCTTCTATATAACTAGAATACATCCTGGCAGTTGAGTCCCCGTTAGTTGTGCTTATTGATAAAAACTCAAAAGTGTCTTTTTATTAGGAGATAGCTTTGTCAAGATGGGTGCGTTGAATGTTTTTTTGGTTGAGTTGATTTAATGTAATTTTGCACAGTAGTGCATGAGATGAGCCATTTTATTAGGTATTCCCAGAAATTTGTTTTGTAATTTAGTCAATAACATTTTCATATTTGGTGTCCCTGTAATGATATAATATCACCATGCAAAATATTGAAATACTCTTCTGCATCGGGTTTTCCTCCACCCTTAGTGCTTAGTATGCAGGGTTTCAAAAGACAGGTAAGGAAAGAGACTGTGAAAATTTGTATTTCATACTTTATTCACAAATACTCTGTTTAGAAATTAAAATATTTTATTAAAAGAATAATATTTTGTTTCCTATCCCCAATGTTAAATCATTTTGTAGAAGTTTTTACACCACTCTTCACAGTAAATCTATTTACATAGAGAATGCGATTGCCTAAAACACTGCACAGCTATAGTATACAAATCAGCAACACACACAGGCTTATTTGGATTTTTATTTCCACATTTAATGGTGACTTTTCTTAAATATATTCTCTTCGCAGAGCTGCATGAACCTGTCCTTGATGTCAGAGAGTCAAACTCTACTGAAGAGTGGGTTGTTTCCTGTTCAGCCACTGGTCGACCTGCTCCCACTGTAACACTCAGTGTCTCACAACAAGACCTCAGCTTCACACAGTACAACACTGTCAATGTGTCCAACGCCAACGCTACATTCACTGTCACCACTACAGCTGTGCTCTCAGGTTCATGTAAACACAGCACACAGGTGGGATGTGCAGCACGAGTGCTCTCTGCCCCTCAGCGAGGGGTGACGGTGATGATTTACGAGGTCCAAAAGACACCTGATGCTACTGAGGATGGTGAGAAACATTCAAATTCACAGATTTATAGATCGATGCCCTGCCACTCTAATATTTGGGTTCCTGTTTTTAGGCTCTTATGAGAAGATCACATCCCATAGCAGTGAATCAAGTAAGTTTGCCTTTCCATGTGTGTAATTTGTAAGTGCTTTATGAATGGTGCTCCAAGTCACAGTTTTCCTCTGTTCTCCCAGATTTCACCTGGATCATTGTATTAGTTATGGTGTTGGTGGTTGCAGTGTTAGTGGTGATGTTGTATGTGGTTCATCGCGATTGGATCTCGGCTTTCTTCACTGCTCATTTCAAACAACAAAGCAAGACTGGGTAATTTTCACTTTAATATAGTCTCCTCGTAATGTAAGTTTGTCACTGTTAATATAGTAATGATTTACTGACATTAAGAAACTTCACATGAACACCTATAAATCTTTTCAGAAAAACCCCAGTAAATACCATTTATATGTTTTTGCAGTATATAATTTAAATCCTTTAAATGTTTTCATCACTCAGGGACCCAGAGAAGACCAACACACCACTAAAATCAAAGCAAGACATTGATGAGTAAGTACATTTCATAACTATTCATATTTTACAGCATTTTTTCTTTGTCAGTTTTGTTTTTTCCATTTTCTTGTCTGTCAGCTTAACTTCATCCTGATGAAACTGAAGTGTTTCAGTGAATCACACACTTAAGTTAATCACACTTGATTGTTTCATCTCCTTCATGTATGCATTGTTCATGAACTTTAATCTTCATGTATATATACAGTCATCATTTGCTGTGTGAGTGGAAATGAACTCATGTCTTGTTTCTGTCTGAAGGAACAAAACACCTTTAATAGCGCACGAGAACGAGCAGCTCAGGCAGCGGACGTCTACAAAGAAAACTCCAAAAAACATCAGCAGGAAAGACCCTAACCCATTAGCAGCAAAAAGACTGTTTGGAGACGATCAGTCAATCAAAACTAAAATAGATGAACAAACTGCATCACTGGCTGATTAAATAAAGAGGACCGTGTCAACAACAAAGATTCCTACCTGATATTTCTAGACAACACTAATAAGAATTCAATAAAGAGAGATCAGTGGGAAGAAATGAACATGAGTTATTAAAATAGAGAATTTAATGTACTTGGTGATTAGACTCTGATGACCCGCCACGTCAGAACGGAGGCTTGGATGGAGCTCTGACTGAGCTGTCTGTGAGGTGGAGACAGGGAGGAGGTGGGCTGAATGAATAACATGTACAACTGATTAATAATAGTTATTCTGCTTCATAGACATTTGTTTGTTATATCATACTGTTAACATGTAATTGGTTATAAAGTTTTGATATTTTGTAACATGGATTGTAATAGAGTAAAATAAGCTGTGAAGTGTGTTAAGTTGTTTCTGCAGATTAAATGAGGACTGCAGAGATGTGATTTATTTCCAAATGTAACTCAGTGTGTGCTGCAGATCTGCATCTAATATACACAGAAAGAGCACATGATGGCACTGTTGGTTCAAACTAACTGAGGAAGTTTTGCAACTGTCAAAGGACCATGCCTGTAAACATTACTCTAAGAAAACCAAATGTTAACGGTGTTTCTGGTTAGTTATTATTATATAAGTATAATGTTTTTATTATCTTATGGCAAAACTCTAAATAAATCAATTTGTATCTCCTATTTTCTCCTGCTTATGAGCTCATGTTTTGTTTAAAGTTGCATAGACTCCAAGTGCTTGTCTAAACAGATTAGTCATGTTTCACAACTTAATCCGAGGTATTTGAAGCGTTTCATCTTACATTTGTCAGTCTGTGCGAGTATTCTAAACGAAAGTAGAAGTAAGTTGTTGGTCTGTTCCACTGCACACTGAAGAGGGGACAATGAGCTGTAAAATAGCAGAGAGGTTTTACAAAAAGAAAAATGTTTATCAAGTCAGTGACTTATTAGCTATCACATCAAACACCATGAAATGTTGTGTAGCTGTTATTAGGAAGAAGGATGACTTTCACTTTGCTGTTTTTCACTACACTCCCAGTGACATTTTGCACTGGCCGAACGTTCAACGTAAGTTCAAAATTGGGCGTTGTTTGTTAGCTTTTTAAATTTGGTAATATGCAGACAAAATGGCAGCACGCAGTCACAATTGTCCTTTCATTGCTGGCAGTCTTTTCAAAAGGTGAGAGAGACACTGTTTTCTTTATTATTTTTAATGATTTTAAAATGACTTGCTCTCACTTTGCTCTGTGGTAAGTGTCTAAAATGATTTGACAGACGGTTCCAGTGTAACGGGGCGAAAGAGAGAAGAAATCCTCTAAGCTGTATAAAAGGTAGAATTAGGAAAGTGTTACTAAAGAAAGCCATCGGCTTAAATTGAAATTGACCAAACATAATCTTAATAAAACTAGTGCTTTCAGTTTGATTTCCAAATAGCTGATGAGTAACTAATTATTGTGCTTCTAAAAACTGGAGAGCTGCTCTATGCTCCCTGAGTACGCCCCAGAAACTCAGAAATTATGTTCTTAATAGCATTTTTTGTTTTGGGTCCATCTCTCTCTCCCTCTCTCTCTACATATATATTATATACATATATCACACACACACACACACACACACACACACACACATATACATATATATATATTCAAAACACAGAAACAAACCCCACCCCAGAGGGATCAATCAATTGTAATTTGTAAATTCTAAACACATTTCAATTACTTTTATTTTCCACAATAATTAGTTAACACAGTAAAATACACCTTTCAACTGAAACTGAAATGTAAGTATGCCCTAAAACTAACCCAATCAAACTACAAACATATATAGAAACAAGAGCACAGGTGTTCTTTCCACTCAATTTAAATAAAGGAGCTACAGTCTAACCGATGCACCCTGGTGGCCACATGTTTTTATGAATCATCAAATTCTTAAAACCATTGCAACAATGGACAAATCAGTCTACTGAAGTAATAGCTATAGCCACCAAAAACACTTTAAACACACATTAAATAAATCTCAAGATTCTCTATTAGTCATGACTGAAACATTACTTTCACCACTACAAGAGCTATGTGGCTCATTGCCTCTCTGAAAGGACTGACAGTGAGCCTCTGTCTCTGCACTAGGACTCTGGGTCTTCTCTTCGATTTTCACCCTCCTGTCCAGTGGCAGTCCTAGCCCGTTTGGCGCCCTGGACGAACACTCCCTCTAGCGCCCCCCCCCCCCCCCCCCCCCCCCCCCCCCCACACACACACACACACACAAAACATATTAAGGATTGTACATTAACATAAAGCTGTTGTACACACACATAGATATGAGGAGAGAGAGAGTATGCATGCAAACGGATACCAAACAGCCATCATAATTTGTCATACAATGAGAACAGGACAAATCAACAATTGACAATGACTAATTAATATTAAAATCTGTAACATAATGTATTGTTTGGAGTTTAGTCTGTTACTGTTACTATTTTTACCATTTCTTCTTGGAGCAACTGTAACACACATTATTTCCTTAGGGATTAATAAAGTATTCTGATTCTGATTGTTTCAGGATGAGCTGCCATTATCCAATCACACATCTGCTTACCTGTATCTTTTGCTCGTTTCTCCTCCTCTTCTTTTCTCTTTTTTCTAAACTGAGCACCTGATGGCTTTGAACTTTTCTTGTCCATCTTCCATTGGTTTTAATTTTACACTCCAGTATGAACACCCATCCCTCAACCCAAGGATCACCCCAACATGATCTAACACACCTACACCTTAGTTCACAGATTCACTTTGTCGAGGGTTTATTTCTGGGATTTCACACAACCCAGGATTCAAATCATGAATACATAATGGGCTTGGATTTACAACATTATAAATGAAATGTGCTCTATTTGGAAGCAGCCGCCCCCCCTCCCCTTTCGACGGGTTGTGTGAGACTTTAAATCAGCAAACTGTAAATTATACATTTTAAATTGTTATTGATCCCTTTACCCCGAGTCCTAACGTGTATATTTATTTTCTTACTCTTCTTATATTTATTGTTCGTTTACTTGCACTGCTGTAACTGGAGCCTTGTCGTCATGTCTCTCTATATACTCGACTGTATGTAGCGGAGATGACAATAAAGTTTACTTTGACTTCAGCAGCGAGCAGGCGCACCGAGGGCTCTCGCGCTCACTTTTCGTGTATAGAATTTCGAAAAAACATCGGTGCAAATTATAAGTCTGTATTATGATGTCTGGTGTTTTCGTGTTTGTTGGTTTGTTTTTATTTTGCGAGCTGGTTATTAGATGCTGCTCCAGCCGGCTCTCCTCTCTGCAAGCAGCAGGCGCACCTCGCAAACGAAGGGCGCGCTTACTCCCAGCAAATGGGCGATAGAAAACCGATCGGTGGCTCTGCCATTCCCAATATGCGCTGGCATGACGTCGGGGCAGCACCAGTACGAGCATTTTTTATTATTTTTTTTTTTTTTGCCGCTGCCCGTGATGCCGCCCCCCACCACGATGCCGCCCCGGGCAACCGCCGGGGTCGCCCCTATCTGAAACCGCTACTGCTCCTCTCTTTACTCTTTTGCTGTTCGTGGCAAGACAAAGTACTCCTTTTCGTGGTCTTTCATATATGTATGTTTGAAGAGTTTCATCTTACATTTGTCAGCCTGGCTGTTCGTTTCAAACGAAAGTGAAAGTAAATTGTTGGTCTGTTCCACTACACACTGAAGAGGGGACAACGAGGAATAAGCGTGATGTCAAATGGCCGAGAGGTTTTACAAAATAGTAAAATGTTTATCAAATCAGTGACTTATTAGATTTCCCAATGAATGCTTTGTATTTTATGTAGCTGTGATTAATGAGAGGGATCATGTTTTGCTTTGTCGTTCTCACTACACACCCTGTGACATGGACTGGCCGAGCTTCTCTTGTGCAGTTTGCAGTTTTGAAATTTAGCGGTAAACCGATAACATGGCAGGACGCGCGATCACGTTTGTCTTTAGTTTGCTGGCGGTTTTTTCAAACGGTGAGTGAGATACACTGTTTCATTTATGAATTTATTTATATTAATTCGATCTGCTGTAGTCAGTTTGCTCTAAAGTGATCTGACGGATGGTTTCTGGGCGATAGACAGAAGAAATCACTCTAACATATATAGAACGAGTATAAATTTAGAGTTAAGAAAGTGTTACTAAAGAAAGTCATCAGCTTAAATTGAAATTGATGAAGCGTGATCTCGACTAACTTTCATTTTCACGGTTGGAACATAAAAGCTGCATTTACATCAAGTCTGACAAAAAAGAAACGCCGGATGTCACTAACAGGTAGACCTACAGCCATAAAACGGTGATATTTAAACGTTTTAAGGGTCTGTTTTAACAGACGCAGCTTTTACAGTAGGCGTTTAGTTGATGAGGGACTGCAGAGAACAATTGGATGCAAGTTAAGCTCTCACACCGGGTCGCAATCAGTCAACCAATTCCGCAGAGGTGTGGACTCGAGTCACATGACTTGGACTCGAGTCAGACTCGAGTCATTAATTTTATGACTTTAGACTTGACTTGAAAAAATGTTCTAAGACTTGTGACTTGACTTGGACTTTTACACCAATGACTTGGGACTTGAATTGGACTTGAACCGGTTTACTTGAAAAGACTTGATATTTTACCCCAAATATAAAATTTAACATGCATATTATATGGAGATTGAAAATGTGACGTCATTCACGGGTAGAACCGCAAAGGATTCTGGGAACTCGTGGCAAGCGGTACTAGCGCACGCAGGCTTTCAATTAAAATCAGTCACACAGCGATAAAAAGAAACACAAAAATGTCAAGAAGCTGTTGTATTATTAACTGCAATAGCCGGTCGCATGACAGCCACGGGAAGCCGACGGGTAAAGAGATCGGTTGTTATCGGATTATGTCGTTGAAGAGAAATTGTTCGAGCCATGTTTCCGAAGTAACAAAGAGGCGACTGGATTGCAGCCATTCAAAGATCAAATATAACGTCCTAGAACACTCCAACTCACAGGTTAGTCTGCTCCAAGCATTTCCACAAAGGTCAGTCTGCTGTTGTAGTTAATGCGTCATTTTTCTTAACATAATTGGTGATATAGGTTACAAGCAAGTCTGGCGCTGAACAGAAATTGTCGCGCTATGCTCCTTTATTTATTGTGCATAAATAGTGAATTGTCCTGACACAATATTGCGTTTCGCTTCTGTTATTATGGTACACTGACAAAAACACATACTTTTATTCACAGGATAAAACAGGTTTTTTGTATCACTAATTGCCCAGTACGATTACAGCATACAGTATTATTGTCACTGCTACATTTCTGTGATGCTACCAGAAATTATTTCCACTACTAATTAATTACCGTTTAGCTCAAAGGTTATATTAATAAACGGTTAACGAATGTGTATTTATGAAGACGATTTGTGAGACTGGTAAACTTATGATACTTACGATGGTCTTTCGTTCTACACGGTGCATTTCAAGGTCCTGCACCCATCTGTCGGTAAACTGTACCTGGGCTTGTTGCAGTGACCTGAAGTTACTAAACTTCATGAGTGTATGCACTCACTCCAAGAACCGTATAATTATAAATATGCATATAAATATGCTACGATGAGATAGCTGACTTCATCTAACTAGCAAATGTTTTCCAGGCTACGTTGGTGATACAGTTTTTTTTAATGTGTATGATATTTTTGTCATGCGATTTTAAAGCTGGTCCTACAACCGCATCCAAGAATAACATGCAGCTTATCTCAGAACTGTCGGTGAAAATTATTCTTGGAGCTAGGTTTAATTGAGCTGCATTTTAAAGAGGTGCAATTTCACAATTTGTGTATATTTTCTAAGTTCACTATTTTGTATGTGTTGAGAAAAACACAGATTTTAAAATTACATGGTCTAATATTTACATTTAGCATAACTGCAACATTATTTTTTCGTTTGTTTTTTTTAAAGACTCGAAAGGACTTGAAATTCAAAGTTTCAGACTTGTGACTTGACTCGGACTTTTACACCAATGACTTGAGACTCGACTCTGACTTGCCTGACATTACTTGAGACTTGACTTGAGACTTGAGGATAAAGACTTGAGACTTACTTGAGACTTGCAAAACAATGACTTGGTCCCACCTCTGCAATTCCGTGTTTAATACCTTAATACTCAATACTCTAATTTTTGGTAATGAGCCAATAACAAGTTAATACGGAGCTGGTGTTGACAATACCGGTACCAACAGTAATAATTAGAATTGTTGACAACTATGTTGATCAGTGACTGGTGAACAGTAATTGATTAACAATAATTAGTCAAAATTTATATTCACTTTAATGGTTAAGTCACTTGTCACAAATCTTATTGTTTCCAACCATGGTGTACCAGCATTTGTGAGCCAAAAGTTGAGTTGCTTGTAAAAACTGTCGCACATGTTATATTTTGAAACCTTCATCCTTTGCAGAGCTTCATCAACCTGTTCTTCATGTCAGATTTCACAGGTGGCATTGTTAGACACTGATCGGTATCACGTAGTAAAGCTTCCAGCATTATATTGAAAAGTCTGCAGTGTAGATAAATAATTCAAACTATTTCGTCACAGCTTGATTTCAGCAGGTATAAGATGCAGATAACTATTAATAAATACTCAGATATCATATTAACCATTTCTTCCTCCTTTTTATTGATGAAAAAGCTGATCAAAAGCAGGATCATTGTTGCTAAATGTCAAACACAAAGACGTAATGTCAGAAGAGTTCCTGGGATAAACAACTGTAAGAGGCAACGTGGAGGTGAAAGAGAGTCTCAAGGAGATGCACCTTTTTAATGTCTTTAATTATCATTTGTAATTTGGATGAGTTCGGAATGACAAACATAGTGGATAATTAGAGAGCCAAGTGTTTGTCTTTTGAACACATGTAGATCCTACATAATACTTCTGCACGTCTTTATTAATATTGTGAATTTAATTGATTTGCCAAAAAGAAACATAACACACATCTTACTGGTAGCACTGTTTTTGTTTTTGAAATTCCATATTAGACATCCAATAATATCATTGAAGTACATTATTTTATTCACATATGTGAAACCTGATACATTGTTATTATTTAGTGCCATAAATTAAACTCAGTCTAATCCCTAGCCTGAATTATTGTTTCAGTCTTCCCATCAAGAGCACTCAGTTCATCTTTAACTGATGTTTTTCTCCATGCAGCTCTAACAGCAGTGGTCCAAACACAGCAGACTGTGCTGGCAGCAGTGGGAGAAGATGCTGAAGTCAGCTGTCAGCTCTTGAAGACTAAAGACGTCCTTCAGGTCACATGGCAGAAAATCTCTCCTGATGTGGAGACAAATGTTGCCACCTACAGCAAGCACTATGGTCAGAGAGTGAATGATGGCTTTACAGATAAAGTTGGGTTTATATACACTGGACTACAGAACTGCTCCATAGTCATCAGGAATGTGACATATGAGGATGAAGCCTTCTATCACTGTCTGTTTAACACTTATCCTGAAGGCTCTCTGACAGGGAAACCCTACCTCCGAGTTTATAGTAAGAACTTTTACCTCAAACAAACATACTGGAAATAAATGTGTGAGCAGCTGGTGTGTTTGTAAGAACATGTTGATGATATCTCCTGATCCTTCACAGAGCTGCATGAACCTGTTGTTGATGTCAGAGAGTCAAACTCTACTGAAGAGTGGGTTGTTTCCTGTTCAGCCACTGGTCGACCTGCTCCCACTGTAACACTCAGTGTCTCACAACAAGACCTCAGCTTCTCACAGTACAACACTGTCAGTGTGTCCAACACCAACGCTACATTCACTGTCACCACTACAGCTGTGCTCTCAGGTTCACGTAGCAACAGCACACAGGTGGGATGTGCAGCACGAGTGCTCTCTGCTCCTCACAGAGAGGTGATGGTGACGATTCCTGAGGTCCAGCAGACGTCTGATCATGAATATGGTGAGAAACTCTTTCAGTCACAAATTTATAGATCGATTATATCTGGGTTAGTTCGACTGAGACCTAATATCAATGAACTTAGTACTTCTGCATTTCCTTTTTATCCATGATTAATGTATCCGTGTTGTTCAGTGTCACATTTTCCTTGCTTTTCTCTCAGATTCCACCGTGATAATTGTATCAGCTGTAGTACCGGTGTTGGTCCTTGGTTGTGTAATTCTGCTCGTCACTGTTCGTCTTAAAGAAAAAGACAAGCAGAGGTAACTTTCACATGTGGTTTAATATGTGTCTTCTTGTTAATATGATAATATATGGTGTCATTCCTGGATATGTTAATATAATAATGATTTATGACCCTAAGAACCTAACCCACATCTATCCAGTAATATCTGCAGATATTTATAGTACTGACTTTAAACTTTAAACCTTAAATCCCTCTGTCACTCAGGGACCATGAGAAGAGCAAAACACCACAAAAGTCAACCAATAAGATGGACGGGTAAGACTGTTTGATAATTATTCAAATTCTTTTTGTTATTTTTTTCATTAATTCGTGGGAATATCATTTAACCTGCTAGGACCTGGCATCCACATATGTGGACATCACATTTTGGGTTATTTAGACCAAAATACAAAATTTTGCTCTAGGGCCTGATATCCACTTACGAGGACATTATACTGCTACTGTTCTATCAAAATTTTAAATGAATATCCTCATGTGGCTCTCATTTTTCTTAGAAACAAAAATCTGGTAAAAAAAAATCTGGTAATTCTTTGTTTTTACATTCATCGGGCCCCAATATTCATAATATTCATCGGGCCAAATATCAAGGAGAAATTAAAAATGCATGCCGTGTTTTTGAACACCCAGCCACAAACATCTGCTGCACATACACTAGTAGAAGTAGACTAGTATTAGCAGATGTTTTCCAGGTGGTTGCTCCCAAACCTGTCTACATGTTTCAGCATTAATGGTCTCTTCACCGATGTCCACCATGTGCACGAGTCCACCCCAGATGGTCCCTCTCTTCTGTAACTTTGAGGATGTGGTCCATGATTTCTAAGATGAATTTCAGGTGGTGATCGGTCAGACCACACAACAGTTTTGGACTTTGTGTCAGTCCCACGGTCCCAGAGAGGGTGGTGTCATTCCTGGATCTAGTTTGGTTTTCTGTTCACTGTCACAGTGTCGTCTGTTTTCAGTGTAGCCTGAGAGTCCAAAGATGATGATCACTCAGTGTGTGCAGAGATATCGCCAGATTCTCTGAATCTTTAAATAGAGCAGATGATGGAAACTCTACAATGTTTGGACAAAGATTGTTCCAGAAGTGTTGTTGTTTGTTCACATTCAAATGTGTAAACCTGAGCCATTTCAGAGCACAGAGGCTTTTGCCTGACCACGCTTCCAAAGACTCAGCTACCTCTGGGGCTCTTTTTATATTTTATCATATCATTATATATCATTTCTGTTACCTGTTGCCAGTTTATCTCATTGATTATAACATACTTCACCAGATATTTGTATGCATTGCATAATATCTTCAGTCTTTTTTGTCTCTGTCCCAAATGTTCTGAAATGTGTTCCTGGCATGAAATTCAAATGAGATTTTTTTTTTCATATAATTAAAATGTCTCAGTTTTAATATTTCATTTTTTTGTCTTTGTACCATTTTATTTAAATATACATTTTAAATGTATTTTTAAATTGTTGTATATTGTTTTTACACGACAAACAGAATTCAGATGCTTTAGAAATGTGGTGGCGTTATTGAAAGTAGTAATGATCTCATATTTTGTTTTTATCTAAAGGAACCAAACACCTTTAATCAAGATGGAGAGCGAGGAGATAAGACAACGAACACCAAATAACAACAGCCCAACAAATGATCCCATAAAACCACCATCACGAGCAGCAAGAAAACTTGAGCTGTAAATAAATATTTACTCATATATGCTTAGAAGTATATAATCATGTGTAGATTGAAAGAATGTCTCATCCTAGGAGGTCTGTAACAACTCTGTGTAGCATGAAGAGGGGGGTGCGTTCACTCCTCTACAGAGTGTTCTGGCATAGATCACACACCTCCTAGGAGAGGTCGTATCTTCTCTTGCTGATATATGGTATAGCAAACACATGTATATCTGTTTGAGTGTAAGAGCCTTTTGTGTGACCTAATTATTTGTCATGTCACATTTTTTGTTCTATTTGAAGCACAACTGTATTAAATTGTATTGATTAACAGCAGCAACATGTTGTAACAGTAGAGAGCTGTTGCTCGTTAAAACGAGTGCTGCAGCATTTTTATCAGGATGAGTTTTGGACTTTGGTCGTTGCAAATTTGATTCTTTTAAGTATTTCGCACCTTAAGTGAACACTGTTGTGGACTACATTTTTTATTAGCACTTTTTAATATTTTTGTTATCTTCTTTTGAACACCACACTAAAAAACTGCATTACTGTAACTTTCCATTTTTACATTGACAATGAAGCTGTTGAACCTTGAATTGTGTGTTGACACATATTTGTTTAGTGTAGGTTTTTATTGTAATGGTTGAAGCACTTTTAACATTTTAATTTCAAAATCATTGATTATGATAAATGATCACACGGCAATCTTAATGTTTGGGTTTCTTTTTCTAGGTTTGGATGAAAAATCTGGATCCATCACTAGAGAGTTTAGTATGTTTGCTTTCACATATTTATAAATTCCTGTTCAGTCTGTTTTACCTTTATAGTGCTTGACTTTATTACATCTTTCTTTTTCTTAAGATATTCATAATCGCATCTGTGGTTGTGGCCTGTGTTACTGCACGTAACTGTTTAATGTCCTAAATAAATAAATAAATAATGCAAATTTTCTGACTTGTCTCTGTTGTGCTTTTTATCCTTCTGTTGTTGGGTCCAATCCAGTGTACCACAAACTCAGATACTTTGCTCACTTTCAGTCCTTTTACTGCACTCTGAGTACTTTAACCACACAGTTATAATTCAATAATTGTGAGTGAGATCAGACAAGAAGCAGCATGAGACGTCTTTGCACAGCTATTTATTAACTTTGGTAAATAATAGATGCCATATTCACAAATGTGAAAAAAGTGTGTGATGCGGATTTTCACCTGCTATTTCATTAAAAATGGCCACGAGATGGCGCTTTACATTCAAGATTATAACCGCTTGTCTCGTTAATTTAAAACATAGAACTGTAACATTTTATTGTGATTACCAGATAGAGTTAGGGACGCGGGTTCTGTAATATGAGTTATATTGGGAAGACGCTGACCATTTAAGGTGGTGACCTGCAAGGAGTGGGGAAATGCTTGTGTGTTAACTTTGAGTTCGAGAGCCAGGGAAGCATCCATGAAACTCTGCTCCACCCCGGAGTCAATCAGTGCCTGAAGGGAGTGGGAGGCAGAGTGGACAGTCACTTTAGCAGCTAGCATGAAACGTGGAGGAGAATGTGAAAAGGAGACCTTTCCCAGAGAGGGACAGAGAGAAAGAGCCAGGAGCAGGGATATTATGATCAGCGCCTTGCTGATCCTGCAGGTCGTGACACAGAGATTATTTCCCGTTCTTGACTAATAAATTATGTTTTAGAACTTGAGTGGTTCCCATCTATTACCAAGTAAAAGTATTTATTGGCACCTTATTTGAATTTTTCAGGATGACAAATTTTTAATGTTTTGCTTGTTTACTGGCGGTCTTTTCAAAGGGTAATTTTCATTCCATTACAAAGTTATGCTGTTGAATCATTATGATCGCTTTCAAGACCAATATTATAATTTGGAATCCAAAATGCCTCGTCAGTTTTAGTTGATTTATGGGAAATCTTTGAAAATTCAGAATTCGTAAATATGCATTAAATAATGCACAAGATTCTCTATTAGTCATGACTGAAACATTACTTTCACCACTACAAGAGCTATGTGGTTCATTGCCTCTCTGAAAGGACTGACAGTGAGCCTCTGTCTCTGCAGTCTGGGTCTTCTCTGGGATTTTCTCCCTCTTCTCTTTAGTCTTTGCAGTTCGTGCCAAGAAAAAGTACTCCTTTTCGTGGTCTTTCATGTATTAAATACTCCTTACATGTCTTGATACTTCACAAAGCTGTTTTACTAACTAACTAATCGAGCTTTGCACCACTTCATAATGTCCGTAACTCTGATAAATAATAGCTTCTACTTCTGTTTCATGGGCAAATCTTAGTATCATACTGTTAAAAACAATTAATTAGATATAATGTTTTGATATTTTGTAACATGGAGTGTAAGATGTGAAGTGTGTGATGTTCTTTCTTCTTGTGTTGAAGTCAGTGACCCCATAAGTGCAGATTAAATATGAACACTGCAAATTTGAGCAGCAGTGAGATTCAGTCAGTCCTGCTTATGTGGAAAGAGCTCATGTTTTGTTTACAGTTTCATAGACTTCAAGTGCTCGTCTAAATACATTAGATATGTTTCACAACTTAATCTGAGGTGTTTGAAGAGTTTCATCTTACATTTGTCAGTCTGGCTGTGCGTTTAAAACGAAGGTGAAAGTAAGTTGTTGGTCTGTTCCACTACACACTGAAGAGGGGACAACGAGGAATAAGCGTGATGTCAAACGGCCGAGAGATTTTACAAAATAGTAATTTTGTAGCTGTGATTAATGAGAGGGATCATGTTTTGCTTTGTCGTTCTCACTACACACCCTGTGACATGGACTGGCCGAGCTTCTCTTGTGCAGTTTGAAGTTTTGAAATTTAGCGGTGTAGGAAGTATGTAAGTCACAGGAGGGTGATGTGGGGTGAAATGAGCGGTGGAAGGGAACTTACATTTGAAAAAGTGGTTAATAAGTTAAGTCATGGTGAAGGGAAAGTGGTGGTTTTTCGTTTTTTGAGAAGTACTGGTCTCATCAAGAGGATCTGAGGATTCAGGAGTGACAGACGGTTACCAGACAGGAGATGGCGGTAATGCAACAGTTTTGGATGCAAGCTGCCGTTAAACTTGACTGAAGAAGAAGAAGAAGCAATTTAGCGATAAACAGACAACATGGCAGGACGCGCAATCACGTTTGTCTCTAGTTTGCTGGCGTTTTTCCCAAACGGTGAGTGAGATACACTGTTTCATTTCTGAATTTATTTATATGAATTTGGGCGATAGACAGAAGAAATCACAACATATATTGAACGAGTATAAATTTAGAGTTAAGAAAGTGTTACTAAAGAAAGTCATCAGCTTAAGTTGAAATTGATGAAGCGTGATCTCGACTAACTTTCATTTTCACGGTTGGAACATAAAAGCTGCATTTACATCAAGTCTGACAAAAAAGAAACGCCGGATGTCACTAACAGGTAGACCTACAGCCATAAAACGGTGATATTTAAACGTTTTAAGGGTCTGTTTTAACAGACGCAGCTTTCACAGTAGGCGTTTAGTTGATGAGGGACTGCAGAGAACAATTGGATGCAAGTTAAGCTCTCACACCGGGTCGCAATCAGTCAACCAATTCCGTGTTTAATACCTTAATACTCAATACTCTAATTTTTGGTAATGAGCCAATAACAAGTTAATACGGAGCTGGTGTTGACAATACCGGTACCAACAGTAATAATTAGAATTAGAAAGGCAGGTTAGGTAATGTTATTTGTGTTAATTAAGGGTTTTGTTTGTTTGTTTGTTTTTTTATTTTCCAATGTAACACGTCTCATTGGGCTGAATGTATTATATTTAAAGTCTGAATATAGTCTATAGGTAATCAGTCTATTAAAATGACAACTATGTTGATCAGTGACTGGTGAACAGTAATTGATCAACATAGTTGTCATTTAGTTGTCACGTAGTAAAACTTCCAGCATTATATTGAAAAGTCTGCAGTGTAGATAAATAATTCAAACTAGTTCGTCACAGCTTGATTTCAGCAGGTATATGATGCAGATAACTATTAATAAATACTCAGATATCATATTAACCATTTCTTCCTCCTTTTTATTGATGAAAAAGCTGATCAAAAGCAGGATCATAGTGCCATAAATTAAACTCAGTCTAATCCCTAGCCTGAATTATTGTTTCAGTCTTCCCATCAAGAGCACTCAGTTCATCTTTAACTGATGTTATTCTCCATGCAGCTCTAACAGCAGTGATCCAAACACAGCAGACTGTGCTGGCAGCAGTGGGAGAAGATGCTGAAGTCAGCTGTCAGCTCTTGAAGACTAAAGACGTCCTTCAGGTCACATGGCAGAAAATCTCACATGATGTGGAGACAAATGTTGCCACCTACAGCAAGTACTATGGTCAGAGAGTGAATGATGGCTTTACAGATAAAGTTGAGTTTAAATACACTGGACTACACAACTGCTCCATAGTCATCAGGAATGTGACATATGAGGATGAAGCCTTCTATCACTGTCTGTTTAACACTTATCCTGAAGGCTCTCTGACAGGGAGACCCTACCTCCAAGTTTATAGTAAGAACTTTTACCTCAAACAAACATAGTTGATATAAATGTGTGAGCAGCTGGTGTGTTTGTAAGAACATGTTGATGATATTTCCTGATCCTTCACAGAGCTGCATGAACCTGCTGTTGATGTCAGAGAGTCAAACTCTACTGAAGAGTGGGTTGTTTCCTGTTCAGCCACTGGTCGACCTGCTCCCACTGTAACACTCAGTGTCTCACAACAAGACCTCAGCTTCTCACAGTACAACACTGTCACTGTGTCCAACACCAACGCTACATTCACTGTCACCACTACAGCTGTGCTCTCAGGTTCACGTAAACACAGCACACAGGTGGGATGTGCAGCACGAGTGCTCTCTGCTCCTCACAGAGAGGTGATGTTGACGATTCCTGAAGATGAAGAAGATGATCATGAGAAATTCTTTTAAAATCAATGATTATGATAAATGATCACACAGCAACCTTAATGTTTCTGCATTTTCTTTTTCTAGGTTTGGATGAAAAATCTGGATCCATCACTAGAGAGTTTAGTATGTTTGCTTTCACATATTTATAAATTCCTGTTCAGTCTGTTTTACCTTTATAGTGCTTGACTTTATTACATCTTTCTTTTTCTTAAGATATTCATAATCGCATCTGTGGTTGTGGCCTGTGTTACTGCACGTAACTGTTTAATGTCCTAAATAAATAAATAAATAATGCAAATTTTCTAACTTGTCTCTGTTGTGCTTTTTATCCTTCTGTTATTAGGTCCAATCCAGTGTACCACAAACTCAGATACTTTGCTCACTTTCAGTCCTTTTACTGCACTCTGAGTACTTTAACCACGCAGTTATAATTCAATAATTGTGAGTGAGATCAGACAAGAAGCAGCATGAGACGTCTTTGCACAGCTATTTATTAACTTTGGTAAATAATAGATGCCATATTCACAAATGTGAAAAAAGTGTGTGATGCGGATTTTCACCTGCTATTTCATTAAAAATGGCCACGAGATGGCGCTTTACATTCAAGATTATAACCGCTTGTCTCGTTAATTTAATTTGACTTGAATCTCTTTCCACTTCTGTCAAACCACCAAACAAAAATATATTTTAGTCCCCTGACTAAAATAGTGAATGATTAAATGAACATTGATCTGAAGCCTTTTCCCCTCCCTGTTGTTTTGTAGAGATTAGTTCAGTCATCACATCTGTAAATTTCTGTCAGAGACAAACTCAGACTGTGCTGAGAGAAGATGTCGAATTCAGCTAGTGCAGTCTAAACACGTCCTTTGAGAGGAATAAACTGTTTCCCCCCTTTTTCTAGGGTGCTCCTTTTCCAGCTTTACATATACAGAGATGAAACTGCAACAGACTTGTGCAGACTGGTGCTTCATTGTGGCGTGAAGCACCAGTTTATGTTGACTTTAACAGTTAAATCGCTTGTCCGGTGTAGTGTAAATCAGAAGTTGACTTATTTCTAACAGTTTGTTTCACATGTATTTCGGAATCTGATCGAGCTGCTATATTTGAACCATTTCTGTGGAAATGGTTGATTCTCCTCAGCAAGGTGAGAATGGATCACAGAAATTATTTCCTTTCTATAATATCTGTGATTTTTTTTATTATTAATTTCTCAAGAGTTTGTATCCTGCTGTTATGTCTGTGCTAACATGTGCACAGCCTTTCTCTCATTATAGAGAAGAAAATTGCCCCTGTTGATATGATAGAGTATCACTACATTTATTAACAAACACAAATGTAACCAAATCAGATAATTATATATGTCCACGGGCCAGACAAACTAATGTTTTGTGCCAGAACAAAACCCTCTTTGGTGGATAAAAGGTTGCCGTCCGGTTTTGGTGTGGATATTTTTTTGGAAAGGAGTTTCCCTGGAATCACCTGCATATTAATTCACCTCCATATTTCTGTGCTTTCGTCTGGAGGTGGTATTGCTTGTTTGATTACATTCATACTCTTCTTACAGCCCACACTGCAAACGCCGCTGCGATATTTTCTGTCTATGTGCCACGGCCTACAATACCTCCCTGAGGCCCGTATAATTGCCAGCCTGCTACGCACATGGTAACTATTGTTACCAGGAGAAGTTATCAACCTGTGAAGTGTAAGTGATTTGTGGCTTAGCTAGCCCTGGCTTTGGACTTTGTATTTTATCCCTTTGGGACACTGAATTATTTTATCCCTCCATTTTTATATGCCCAGCAGAGATTATTTCCCGTTCTTGACTAACAAATTATGTTTTAGAACTTGAGTGGTTCCCATCTGTTAAGTAAAAGTATTTATTGGCACCTTATTTGAATGTGTTATGTTTTGCTTGTTTACTGGCGGTCTTTTCAAAAGGTAATTTTCATTCCATTACAAAGTTATGCTGTTGAATCATTACGATCGCTTTCCAGAACAATATTTTAATTTGGAATCCAAAATGCCTCTTCAGTTTTAGTTGACCTATGGGAAACCTTTGAAAATTCAGAACTTGTAATATTTAATAAACGAATAATAATAATAATAATAATAATGGATTGCATTTATATGGCGCTTTACAATTCCACTATTCATTCACTCTCACATTCACACACTGGTGGAGGCAGCTACAGTTGTAGCCACAGCTGCCCTGGGGCAGACTGACAGAAGCGAGGCTGCCTTATCGCGCCATCGGCCCCTCTGGCCATCACCAGTAGGCGGTAGGTATACACCTTTTTTATATGTATTAAAAACAAACAAACAAACAAAAAAAACAACTTTTGTAATGTTACAGATTCCCTCCTGGTTGCTAGACTTCGTTTTGACGTTTATTTAAATAACTTATTTACCGATTGAAAATATAATGACAGCAATATTATTTCATGTTCGAAATATTTTTTAGATTAAATATTAAATTCACAAAAAAATCCTCTTTATGGAGTAAGCATGTTTTCCATGGCTACTTCAAAAAAACCAAACAAACAAACCAAGCTTGAAGTCATGAGCAGGAGTTCATAATAAGTGATGACAGCAGTGTACGCAGAATCTGCCGTTATAGTTAAGAATGGCACCGCATAAGATAGACTTATGCAACTTTTTTTTTTTTTTTTTTTGGTGGGGGATGTCACAGCAGATAGTACAAGAAGAAAGTCGAGTCTACGGCAGAGGCGGAGCCAGACATTTGAAACACCCGGGGCTTAGCCCAAAGAGTAGTATGCATGTGGGATTTTTTTTTTTTTTTTTTTTGGGGGGGGGGGTGTAGAAATGACTGAAAGATTAATAGGCTCTGTTCAAAAAAGAATGACTTCATATAGGGAAAAATATATATCACATGTGCAGGACACCTTAAACTAGTTTTTTAATTAAGCAGCAAGGCAGAACAAGGTCAGGGCTGCATCAAGACACGAGGACTAAACCCCAATTCAACCAGACCCAGAACTGATCCAGAATTAAAACAGGACTACAACAGTTCAAAATCAGGACTACTGAGGACTTAACCAAGACAGAACCAGAATCAGAACTAGATGATAGCACTAAAAATCATCATAGACCTGCACTACACTTATTTTTTAATTCTACCAAAGTCCACTATTTAGATTGAGAAAAGTTTATATAATTATTTAGCCTTGTTGTGCAAACAAGCCTGCAGAACTTAATAAATACAGAATTTGAAAAATAACAAACCTAAAAAGAAACACTAGGTACGAGATACATGAGGACCTGTCTGTCCTCGTTCTCCTCTCTCTCCCTCTTTGTGCTGACAATCATCAAATATACAGTTGAAACCAGATATTTACTCTTCAGATAAAAACACTTTTTTAATTGTAACATCAAATCAGACTAAATGTTTATTTCTTTAGATTGATAAATATAAAAACATATTTGTTAACTTTAAGAGTAAAGAGAGAAACTATCTGTATTTCTTAATTGCAAATGGCACCAAATTGTATTCAAACTTGAGCCACACTTATGGAGCTCCACAGTTCTTTTCCTGGTGTTTTGGTTGATATCTCTTGATTTTCCCATGTCACAGAAACAGGCTCTGTGTTTTGCCTTATATGCATCCACAGCTGTGCCACCAGTTTACTCACATGGACTCTACTAACCTATCAGAAGCTTCTTCAGCTCAGAATGGAATCGTCTGGAGTTTTCTTATTAATTAACAATAAATTTAGTGTACATGTACTCCTAAATTTGATGAAAGTGATAAAAATAGCTCTGTCTCTCTTTATTCTGAAATTTAACTAATTCAAAATATATTTCAATATTTATCTAAAACAAAAATGTACTCTGTTGTACAGTAAAAATGTTTTATGTTTTCTCCCTAAAGTGTAAATATCTGGTTACAAATGTGAATATCCTGCTGTGTATTGAAATCCCTCTTGTTTTGCATAGAAATATACTGAACAACATACAAAGCATAATATATAAAATAACATTTACCTGAGTTTTTTCTTTGAAAGAACCCTCGAATGTCCATTCTTATGTTTCAGTACATAACTGAAACCGATTTAGTCGGGAGGGTAAGAACTGAGAATATGAAATAAACACACGTAAGCTAAGACTCTAAAAAAAAATAGCATTTGTTCGGCTTTTCATTTTGCCATTTGTTGATTCACTTGAAGAGCGAGTAACGTAATATTGGTCAAGTGATCAGTTTGATATCAATCTTTCGTGATGCACCGTCATATTTACATTATTTGTACGGTACGAATGATTTGCTTTGGTACCTGGTCAAACTTAAGCTCTCCTTAGTATGGCTGGCTCCGTCTCTCCAACAGCGCACTCACGGGCAGCAGCTGCCCCGCCCCCTCGCTCAGTCGCTTAGTGCCTGAGCTTGGATCATACCAATATCAGGGGGGGATTCGCGCACAGTCGTAAATTCCCACAGTGTGCACTATGTGCTTCGAATATTGTGTGTACTTTTTGTTTTATACAGTTGTCAGCCAGGCATCTAACTATGAAAAAATTACACTCCAAAATACCCCGGGCTTCTGACAAAACAACCCGGGCTTAAGCCCCGTAAGCCACCCCCCCGCTCCGCCCCTGGTCTACGGTAGTGCAAAGTCTACGCTGTGTGTAGACGGTTACGTCTTTTCATTGGCCCGGAGTCTACGGTGAGCATAGACACTGTAGACTCGAGCCGATAGGAGCGCCGAATCCCACTGTAGACGACCAATCGTCTGTTCGGCGGAAGTTGCGTCACCAAAACAACAACAACACGCAGCGGAGGAGCGAAGAAGCCGGAAAGTCCGCTATTTTTTTTTTAATGGAAACTGGCATTTCTTCTGTGTTTACCTTGGATTTAGCGGAAATTACACGACGCTGAATAGCGCGTTTAACCCTTTTTCTTTGTGGTAAATGTTAGCCGCCCGCTAGCCGACATCTAATGTATTACGCCCATCTTTTCAGTGGCTACAACTGCTTTCCGTGGCTCGTTACAAACGATCTGAGATATATGAAGTAGTAAGTGTATTTAATGTCATACTAGGCAGATTTACTGCACTGCCATTTACTACACATTTACCCGTGTTTGGCTATTGTCTGTACATCTCGCTCGTTGTAAACTTTCTTTAAGTATGTGTAACATTCACAATTATATTGTTGATGGTAACGTGTATGATTCCAGCCTACCTGATGGGCACTTTTGACTTTTTGTAGTTCAGTTCAGTGATTGACTATCCTGCAGTGCTGTTTTCCTGTATTCATCCACTCATCTCTACATTTACAGAATAAATAGGTTTGTGTATTTCCTAAATATTTCGTTCCTGCTGTTCTTTTGTTTTGCACAAAAGGGAAATGTTGTCATGAAGCTTTTCCTCAAGCTGCCTCCACTGAGTGAGCAGCGGCGCCCTCTGCAGTTTGTGTGTGGGAGTGCAAAAGCTTACAGCACCTGGTATTCCCAGGCGGTCTCCCATCCAAGTACTGACCAGGCCCGACCCTGCTTAGCTTCCGAGATCAGACGAGATCGGGCGTGTTCAGGGTGGTATGGCCGTAAGCAGTGGCGTGTCTAGAAAATTTTTGTTGGGGGGGCCAGGTAGGGGCACAGATTTGGAGAAGGGTGGCAGATTTAATTGGCAGATAATGTTTTAAAAAAAAATTCTACCAACCCTTAACCATAATTCAATAATCCTATAAACCTAATAACCAAATGCACTTTTAACTCTTATTAGAATGAGATTTTAACCACTACGGTGCAAAGTTTTTAGATACTGCGTTGATAAAGTACAAGAGATACAATCAGTGCTTTGTCAGTGTTTACTCAGCAGTCAAGGACAACAATATTTGCATAGTATTTTTACTGACATATAGTGCACATATGTTTTGGGCAAAAACATTTTTGAAAATTAAAATACGAACATTTGTAACAAACAATTGACAAATTAGCCAGTTCCAATGCAAAACTTTATCTGCCTGTTAAAAAAAGAAGATAATCTTCTCACAAACTGGTGTTTGATTTTGAAACAGGAAAAAAGTGGAGAAACAACTGAAAAGACTAACATTTGAATGAAACCTGAAAGCAAGTAAATACTTTCTATGCTGCCTTATGGTAAACTTTGGTAATATTGATAAAGAACAACACTGGCTGATGATAAAATACAGTCAGCTGGCATGGTGACACTGCCAGTATTAACCTGCAGGGCTGGACTGGGACAAAAAAATTGGGCATTTTTACTACTGACCGACCCACCAGGTAGTAAAGCCATAAAGACTTTGACTGAAAACAAACCCTGTTGTGACAGTGATGTACAGTCTTGTTGGTATATGTATGATTTCTATACATTTTACGTCAGATAAAAACTTTGGTTGTAAGATTTAGATAATTATTTAATAAAAACTAGGTATTTTAAATGAGAATAAGAAAGAAAAGTATTTCTTTGTGCCCACCTTTCCCTGTTAATGCCCTACCTGGCCCCCTGGCAAAACTTTGCTAGACCCGCCCCTGCACAGTTACCAGCTGTCTGCTACATAAAAAAGGATCCTGGTGTTATTTGTCTCTCAGAAACAGTTCATAACTTCCCTTCAACTCATTCATGTCACCTAAAAGGTAAACCTGTTTCTCCATCACCTGTTCAGCTCTGATGGTTCAGTAAGGACATCTCCTGGTTTCATCTTCATGTTTCCCTCTCACCACATATCCAAACCGACATCATGACCAGCAGCTTTACAGCTGTGGCTCCAGCAAACATCAGCTGATACTAGAAATTAATATTAAATACATTCTAACAACAGCCGATCAAGCTTAAACGTGCTGCTGTTGTTTAGCGCAACATCTGCTGGTTTCCTCTTTCTGGCGCAAAGTGGGCGATAAACAAGAGAGAAAAGCCGATCAGCTGATCATTGATCAGTTTCATGATTGAAGTAGCAACAGGAGAGGGAGGGGGGAGAATGAAAGAAGAGGCAGCTGTGCAGCATAAAGACAGAATAAATCCAGTTTTGTGTCTTTTTCCATTCTAGCTAAAGTCCGGGACAAACTGCGTCTCTTCTCAGCTCAATACGAAACGCGTAATATTTTCTCTGAATGAGGGACCATTCCATTTTTTTAAGGAGCCGTTGGCAACTCTACTAACCTTATGAATAAAATAAAGTTCACTATCAGTAACATCATAGCACCCACCCAGCTGTATAAAAACTCCGTCAAACTGGCTAGAACGCAGTATGAGTTATTGCAACTGACAGTAAAAAGTCAGCAACATGAAAATAAACTCCACCTAAACTTGGTTTATATCTGACCCAGATAGACTGCAGGTCATAACTTCTTACCTGAAGTTCAGTTCACCTGACACTCGGACTGGTGGCTGCTTCGGGTCTCTCCTCCTGCCTCCCCTTCCCTCATCCACCTGTTGCCTCTGTGGAAGCCCCGTCATAGTCACCACCAAACAACGGAGTTATTTCTACACATCGACCTGCATCTGGCCAATCCACCACCTCTCACTGTTCATGCCATTACAAAAAAAATAAAAAATAAGTCACTGGGGATATGCCCGGTATGCCCGATGGCCAGTCCAGCTATGTTAACCTGCAACCAAATCTGCAGCTCCATACAGCAATGTTACGACTTAGATTATATCTTATAACGCATAACTCTTATGTTAGCTGCCCTCAGTAGCATACTGTCTGAAATATTCCACAGCTGCAATAATTCTTTAAGTGTTATTTTTTTCCTTGGTATTCTAATTTCACCGAAGTTTACTAAACTCAACAAACTTGATATTACTTACCGGGACATTTATTCTGTCCTCATTTTCTTTCACCGAAAAATTGTTTCCTGCAGTGCCATCTTTCGTGCTTGGCTCTCCTACCTTTGCTAACGTCATGCGCATAGCGCAGAAGCGATGCTGCATTCACTTACACTCGGATATCTGAGCGTCACCGTGAAAACATAATCGGACATTTGATATTTGATTGAATTTTATTGTTTTGCCTTTGGGGTGGCACCTGGGGTGGCCAGTCTGGTTTGGGGGGTGGCCTGTGCCCCCCCAGGCCACCCCGCTGGACACGCCATTGGCCGTAAGCGAGGGAAACCCGCTATAAAAGACCTTTTATACTTGGCAAATGTCACGCACTTTAAAATATAGGATTGTACTAAGCTTCACATGTTACAGCGAAAACATGCAAACCTTTGTTGTGAACTGCAGCTTCAACACTGAGCTGCAAAAATGCTTTTCCCGCGGTAACGTCACCATAATAACACATGTTACTTTCTCACAGCACAGTGTTAAAGTGACAGAGAGCACACAGTGTGTTAGGACCATTTGGAAGTCCAACATTTTTGTGCTTTGGACAATTCAACTTATATACAGGACATAAAAACCTAAGCATGACTGCGTCATCACAGCATGTATAAAGAGGCTGTTTGTGAAGCAGTCCCTCGCTTACGGCCACACCACCCTGAACGCGCCCGATCTCGTCTGATCTCGGAAGCCAAGCTGGGTCGGGCCTGGTCAGTACTTGGATGGGAGACTTCCTGGGAATACCAGGTGCCGTAAGCTTTTGCATTTCAACACACAAATGACAGTTTAAATAGTGAAACGGATCTGAGGCACTCTTTAAGCTCATTTTCCAATAGGATGGTTAGTGAGTCTTGCGCAAAGAGCTCTTCCACTCATGTAGTAATGTCAAATTCTTCAAGCGTTACATCAATATCACTGTACATGCACAGAGCACCTGTAGATGTTTTTGTGCAAACACTCACAATTGTTTATGACGTGAATATTGCTGCATTAAGTATGCATGCATTATAACTGTGCTGTCATGGGCAGCTATTAAAAATAAAAGTAGAAACTAATCAATATGCTTCACTCTAAATTGTTTTTTAAATCCCAATAAATGGGTTACAGTATCTACATGAACCCCGTTGTCGAGGAAGCCTCTCACTTACGGCCATACCAGCCTGTTCTCATCTGATCTCTGAAGGTAACCAGGGGCGGTCCTGCATAGTCGCGTCACCTTCACCTTGCTCCATGTTAGAAACTCCATGATATCGTGTTCCCTGCTCAGGGTAGCACACTGATGCGCATTTATTCAGTATTCTTCGGGGCCGCAGTCGGCAGCCAATAAGAGTTAAAACTCGTTGCACAAGAGTGTCAGGTTGACACTGTGCCCGCTGCACGCTACAAGGTTAACGAGTTCCTCACTATTGAGCCCAGACGGACTAGCCGTAGACATTCTCTACATTTACAGAATAAATAAGTTTGTGTATTTCCTAAATATTTCGTTCCTGCTGTTCTTTTGTTTTGTTTTGCACAAAAGGGAAATGTTGTCATGAAGCTTTTCCTCAAGCTGCCTCCACTGAGTGAGCAGCGGCGCCCTCTGCAGTTTGTGTGTGGGAGTGCAAAAGCTTACAGCACCTGGTATTCCCAGGCGGTCTCCCATCCAAGTACTGACCAGGCCCGACCCTGCTTAGCTTCCGAGATCAGACGAGATCGGGCGTGTTCAGGGTGGTATGGCCGTAAGCGAGGGAAACCCGCTATAAAAGACCTTTTATACTTGGCAAATGTCACGCACTTTAAAATATAGGATTGTACTAAGCTTCACATGTTACAGCGAAAACATGCAAACCTTTGTTGTGAACTGCAGCTTCAACACTGAGCTGCAAAAATGCTTTTCCCGCGGTAACGTCACCATAATAACACATGTTACTTTCTCACAGCACAGTGTTAAAGTGACAGAGAGCACACAGTGTGTTAGGACCATTTGGAAGTCCAACATTTTTGTGCTTTGGACAATTCAACTTATATACAGGACATAAAAACCTAAGCATGACTGCGTCATCACAGCATGTATAAAGAGGCTGTTTGTGAAGCAGTCCCTCGCTTACGGCCACACCACCCTGAACGCGCCCGATCTCGTCTGATCTCGGAAGCCAAGCTGGGTCGGGCCTGGTCAGTACTTGGATGGGAGACTGCCTGGGAATACCAGGTGCCGTAAGCTTTTGCATTTCAACACACAAATGACAGTTTAAATAGTGAAACGGATCTGAGGCACTCTTTAAGCTCATTTTCCAATAGGATGGTTAGTGAGTCTTGCGCAAAGAGCTCTTCCACTCATGTAGTAATGTCAAATTCTTCAAGCGTTACATCAGTATCACTGTACATGCACAGAGCACCTGTAGATGTTTTTGTGCAAACACTCACAATTGTTTATGACGTGAATATTGCTGCATTAAGTATGCATGCATTATAACTGTGCTGTCATGGGCAGCTATTAAAAATAAAAGTAGAAACTAATCAATATGCTTCACTCTAAATTGTTTTTTAAATCCCAATAAATGGGTTACAGTATCTACATGAACCCCGTTGTCGAGGAAGCCTCTCACTTACGGCCATACCAGCCTGTTCTCATCTGATCTCTGAAGGTAACCAGGGGCGGTCCTGCATAGTCGCGTCACCTTCACCTTGCTCCATGTTAGAAACTCCATGATATCGTGTTCCCTGCTCAGGGTAGCACACTGATGCGCATTTATTCAGTATTCTTCGGGGCCGCAGTCGGCAGCCAATAAGAGTTAAAACTCGTTGCACAAGAGTGTCAGGTTGACACTGTGCCCGCTGCACGCTACAAGGTTAACGAGTTCCTCACTATTGAGCCCAGACGGACTAGCCGTAGACATTCTCTACATTTACAGAATAAATAAGTTTGTGTATTTCCTAAATATTTCGTTCCTGCTGTTCTTTTGTTTTGTTTTGCACAAAAGGGAAATGTTGTCATGAAGCTTTTCCTCAAGCTGCCTCCACTGAGTGAGCAGCGGCGCCCTCTGCAGTTTGTGTGTGGGAGTGCAAAAGCTTACAGCACCTGGTATTCCCAGGCGGTCTCCCATCCAAGTACTGACCAGGCCCGACCCTGCTTAGCTTCCGAGATCAGACGAGATCGGGCGTGTTCAGGGTGGTATGGCCGTAAGCGAGGGAAACCCGCTATAAAAGACCTTTTATACTTGGCAAATGTCACGCACTTTAAAATATAGGATTGTACTAAGCTTCACATGTTACAGCGAAAACATGCAAACCTTTGTTGTGAACTGCAGCTTCAACACTGAGCTGCAAAAATGCTTTTCCCGCGGTAACGTCACCATAATAACACATGTTACTTTCTCACAGCACAGTGTTAAAGTGACAGAGAGCACACAGTGTGTTAGGACCATTTGGAAGTCCAACATTTTTGTGCTTTGGACAATTCAACTTATATACAGGACATAAAAACCTAAGCATGACTGCGTCATCACAGCATGTATAAAGAGGCTGTTTGTGAAGCAGTCCCTCGCTTACGGCCACACCACCCTGAACGCGCCCGATCTCGTCTGATCTCGGAAGCCAAGCTGGGTCGGGCCTGGTCAGTACTTGGATGGGAGACTGCCTGGGAATACCAGGTGCCGTAAGCTTTTGCATTTCAACACACAAATGACAGTTTAAATAGTGAAACGGATCTGAGGCACTCTTTAAGCTCATTTTCCAATAGGATGGTTAGTGAGTCTTGCGCAAAGAGCTCTTCCACTCATGTAGTAATGTCAAATTCTTCAAGCGTTACATCAGTATCACTGTACATGCACAGAGCACCTGTAGATGTTTTTGTGCAAACACTCACAATTGTTTATGACGTGAATATTGCTGCATTAAGTATGCATGCATTATAACTGTGCTGTCATGGGCAGCTATTAAAAATAAAAGTAGAAACTAATCAATATGCTTCACTCTAAATTGTTTTTTAAATCCCAATAAATGGGTTACAGTATCTACATGAACCCCGTTGTCGAGGAAGCCTCTCACTTACGGCCATACCAGCCTGTTCTCATCTGATCTCTGAAGGTAACCAGGGGCGGTCCTGCATAGTCGCGTCACCTTCACCTTGCTCCATGTTAGAAACTCCATGATATCGTGTTCCCTGCTCAGGGTAGCACACTGATGCGCATTTATTCAGTATTCTTCGGGGCCGCAGTCGGCAGCCAATAAGAGTTAAAACTCGTTGCACAAGAGTGTCAGGTTGACACTGTGCCCGCTGCACGCTACAAGGTTAACGAGTTCCTCACTATTGAGCCCAGACGGACTAGCCGTAGACATTCTCTACATTTACAGAATAAATAAGTTTGTGTATTTCCTAAATATTTCGTTCCTGCTGTTCTTTTGTTTTGCACAAAAGGGAAATGTTGTCATGAAGCTTTTCCTCAAGCTGCCTCCACTGAGTGAGCAGCGGCGCCCTCTGCAGTTTGTGTGTGGGAGTGCAAAAGCTTACAGCACCTGGTATTCCCAGGCGGTCTCCCATCCAAGTACTGACCAGGCCCGACCCTGCTTAGCTTCCGAGATCAGACGAGATCGGGCGTGTTCAGGGTGGTATGGCCGTAAGCGAGGGAAACCCGCTATAAAAGACCTTTTATACTTGGCAAATGTCACGCACTTTAAAATATAGGATTGTACTAAGCTTCACATGTTACAGCGAAAACATGCAAACCTTTGTTGTGAACTGCAGCTTCAACACTGAGCTGCAAAAATGCTTTTCCCGCGGTAACGTCACCATAATAACACATGTTACTTTCTCACAGCACAGTGTTAAAGTGACAGAGAGCACACAGTGTGTTAGGACCATTTGGAAGTCCAACATTTTTGTGCTTTGGACAATTCAACTTATATACAGGACATAAAAACCTAAGCATGACTGCGTCATCACAGCATGTATAAAGAGGCTGTTTGTGAAGCAGTCCCTCGCTTACGGCCACACCACCCTGAACGCGCCCGATCTCGTCTGATCTCGGAAGCCAAGCTGGGTCGGGCCTGGTCAGTACTTGGATGGGAGACTGCCTGGGAATACCAGGTGCCGTAAGCTTTTGCATTTCAACACACAAATGACAGTTTAAATAGTGAAACGGATCTGAGGCACTCTTTAAGCTCATTTTCCAATAGGATGGTTAGTGAGTCTTGCGCAAAGAGCTCTTCCACTCATGTAGTAATGTCAAATTCTTCAAGCGTTACATCAGTATCACTGTACATGCACAGAGCACCTGTAGATGTTTTTGTGCAAACACTCACAATTGTTTATGACGTGAATATTGCTGCATTAAGTATGCATGCATTATAACTGTGCTGTCATGGGCAGCTATTAAAAATAAAAGTAGAAACTAATCAATATGCTTCACTCTAAATTGTTTTTTAAATCCCAATAAATGGGTTACAGTATCTACATGAACCCCGTTGTCGAGGAAGCCTCTCACTTACGGCCATACCAGCCTGTTCTCATCTGATCTCTGAAGGTAACCAGGGGCGGTCCTGCATAGTCGCGTCACCTTCACCTTGCTCCATGTTAGAAACTCCATGATATCGTGTTCCCTGCTCAGGGTAGCACACTGATGCGCATTTATTCAGTATTCTTCGGGGCCGCAGTCGGCAGCCAATAAGAGTTAAAACTCGTTGCACAAGAGTGTCAGGTTGACACTGTGCCCGCTGCACGCTACAAGGTTAACGAGTTCCTCACTATTGAGCCCAGACGGACTAGCCGTAGACATTCTCTACATTTACAGAATAAATAAGTTTGTGTATTTCCTAAATATTTCGTTCCTGCTGTTCTTTTGTTTTGCACAAAAGGGAAATGTTGTCATGAAGCTTTTCCTCAAGCTGCCTCCACTGAGTGAGCAGCGGCGCCCTCTGCAGTTTGTGTGTGGGAGTGCAAAAGCTTACAGCACCTGGTATTCCCAGGCGGTCTCCCATCCAAGTACTGACCAGGCCCGACCCTGCTTAGCTTCCGAGATCAGACGAGATCGGGCGTGTTCAGGGTGGTATGGCCGTAAGCGAGGGAAACCCGCTATAAAAGACCTTTTATACTTGGCAAATGTCACGCACTTTAAAATATAGGATTGTACTAAGCTTCACATGTTACAGCGAAAACATGCAAACCTTTGTTGTGAACTGCAGCTTCAACACTGAGCTGCAAAAATGCTTTTCCCGCGGTAACGTCACCATAATAACACATGTTACTTTCTCACAGCACAGTGTTAAAGTGACAGAGAGCACACAGTGTGTTAGGACCATTTGGAAGTCCAACATTTTTGTGCTTTGGACAATTCAACTTATATACAGGACATAAAAACCTAAGCATGACTGCGTCATCACAGCATGTATAAAGAGGCTGTTTGTGAAGCAGTCCCTCGCTTACGGCCACACCACCCTGAACGCGCCCGATCTCGTCTGATCTCGGAAGCCAAGCTGGGTCGGGCCTGTTCAGTACTTGGATGGGAGACTTCCTGGGAATACCAGGTGCCGTAAGCTTTTGCATTTCAACACACAAATGACAGTTTAAATAGTGAAACGGATCTGAGGCACTCTTTAAGCTCATTTTCCAATAGGATGGTTAGTGAGTCTTGCGCAAAGAGCTCTTCCACTCATGTAGTAATGTCAAATTCTTCAAGCGTTACATCAGTATCACTGTACATGCACAGAGCACCTGTAGATGTTTTTGTGCAAACACTCACAATTGTTTATGACGTGAATATTGCTGCATTAAGTATGCATGCATTATAACTGTGCTGTCATGGGCAGCTATTAAAAATAAAAGTAGAAACTAATCAATATGCTTCACTCTAAATTGTTTTTTAAATCCCAAT